>NC_052962.1:38411723-38655915 GCF_013358895.1 Oreochromis aureus
TTCTTCCGTTGGTTGCTGCTTGTACTAAGCTCACTTCCTTTCTGGCTAAATATGATTTTATCTGGGTGCAGAGACGTTAGAGGACAGTTTTCTGCACTTTTTTTTTATTGCAGATTTAAACTTCTTGATTAGTTTTTATTCTCACGTTTTAAAGTCACGCGGGTTGAGACAAACGCACTCACCTGTTTTTGGATGCTGTTCACAACCATCAGATTTCCTCCCTTCTTCTCACAGTCTTCTTTGCTCTTCTGCAAAGCGGACACTATGGTGTATTCATAATAACAGCTGCAGCCGACCTTCACCCATCCTGGAGGACAGCCGTTCCCTGAAACATACCGACACCCTCTTACTCCAATCTCCTGTAACGAATCATCGCTCAGTTAAAATGTCTTTAAATGACACGTAGAGCATTCTGAGTTCTGGATGTTCCAAATTTTAGGAAAACTGTAAAACCTTTCTCAGTCGCGTTTGAGGTGTTGTTCACTTCAGTGATGTTTGTTAAAGAGCCTTAAAAAAAGGAAATAAAATGTGAAACACAGTAACTGCTTCAAACTGCAGATAAACACGGTTGTTTCAATTACTGAGGGAAAAAAAAGCTTTGTAACCTCTCTCAGTTGCGTTTTGTTTGGTCGCCTCGGGTCGATCATCTGGAAATCCAATATCAGGCCAACCACCAGTTATGTTTGAGTTCTCGAACTCTGAGAAGTCCGTACACGGAGAACCAAAGAAAACACAGCTTGTTATAAAATAATTTGCTGTCACTGGCTGTGAGTCAACATTTAGAAGTGATTCTGATTCTGAGTTTGATGCTCCTCTCTTACCTGGGCATTGTTTCTGCATCTGGTTGATTTTGTCATTTAGTTCATCCAGTTTTATTCTGAGCTCGTCTCTCTGCACGGTCACTGAGATATCTGCAGAGGAACATAAAGTGCTCATGTGAAACTTTAACAAAAGTTTGTGTGTTGATTTTTTAAATTAACTGAACAGTTTAAAATCATAAAAAACTTCAGCCTTGTTGTAATGTTCTCATGGTTTCCAGAACACAGTTTGTTGGATGCTGAACATTGATCATAAACAGCACAGCACGTGTCGGCCCTCACAGCGTATTCCTGTTGAAGTCAGCATGAACAGAAAAAAGGTTCCCAGAACTGCTGCGATGACTCGAACATCTCTTTTTTTGGCCGCTGAATGTTTCTTTCGAGCACGTCGACCTGTAGAGATGAGAAGCACAGTAACTGTACTTCATTCAGCACGTGTACTTTTAAATGAGCTGCTCTTCTCAGTATGAGGACAGATATTTGCTGTATGACACATTTATTTATGTCATGTTTAAAATAAGACATTATCTGCATACCAGGAAAATCATCTAGAAGTTTTAGAAAATATGTAAAATCCATGTTTTATTTGCGTTTTCTTCTTGGCCATAAATGTATTTATTTATGCTTACCAGTTTTCTGTGACCCAGTCCTGGTGGCGTGGGCTTCATGCTCTCGGATCTCCGCTTTGTTTTTCTCTCCGCCGTCCGCTCGGACTCCTCTGCTGTATCTCACATGTTGGTTCCCTGTGGACATTTTGGGCGAAGTAAAAGTCTCGGCCGTCTGCTTCTGTCTTTGTCACGCAGCTGTTTTAAGAGACGAGCATGAAGGAAGTAACAGCTACCCACAAACACAACCACACACACAAACACAACTCTAATAAATGCTGTTACAGGCACTCCCTCTCTCTGTGAGTTAAAGTGTAGGATCAATGAAATCATTGACGTATCACTTATGATCCTCTGACCTCAGGCGGTTCAGGTGTTCACTCAGACACTAATCATAGAGAGGTTATGTGTGTCGCAGAAACATGCAGCTGTGAGTCATGAAACTCTTTTTGAGTTTGTTAAAATGGTTACATTTGGCATTTTGGTGAATAAAAATGAGTAAAGGTCTGTTTGCAGAGGAATGAGTCTTAAAGCACATCTCTGTTGAACATCTATCAGATAAGGATCCAGATGTTTCCCCCGCTCACTGTTAAAACACTGAATATCACACTGTACTTGTATTTCAGTCGTATGTAAAAATCTCTTGTTATGAAAATTCTGTGTGAGCAGCTTTTCACTCATGCAAAACATCTTTCAGGGGAGAGAAGATATAAAATACTGTTTCATTTATGAAAAATATTATTGATATCAAGGAGAGGAGGAATGAAAACCGCTGCTGACGGCACGTACGATCGGCCATTGTGATGTTTTTCTTAGCTCACTATCGTTACTCTTTCTTCCAGATAAGAGAGAGCACTCTCTTTAACTCTCTCTGTCTCTTTAACTATGGAAAATGTAGAAGTCAATTTATGTCATCTGATACACAAAGAGGTGTTTATGAGGGTTAAGGAGCTAGTTATGTACCCGTTTGGTGGTTACGTGTTTTGATATTTACATGTTTACATATCTGAATGTTTACACATGTACATTCAAACAGTAATAAGTATGTGCTGAATCTACCTGGTTAGTTTTCCTGCATTTATCCGAGTATAGGATTTCCTGGCTTCTGACTGGCCAGTGAAGTATCATGATGGCTGCACACAGGAAGTGTTTTTTTATGTTGAGCTGTGCAGAAAGTAAAGGTGCTGCTAAGAAACTTATCAGTCTCCATCTTGCTGTTTCTAATAGTTTAGAGAGATTCTGAACCACATGGATAAAAGCTGTAGTTCCTGGTCTCGAGGCTTCCAGAAGACCTTAAGCAGAGACCTCGAGGCCATCAGAAAACACCCCATTGAGCATGACATGTGCTCCCTCCAGCCGTATAGATCCACTCTTTAAAAGATCACATCTGATAGTTTTGTATGGAAATTGGTAGAATGTGTGATCATATTTCTCGTCTTTGCTAAGCGTTTGTGTTAGTCTGTTATATAAGGCAGTAAACACCAGAGAACAGGAGTCTGGGCTTCCTTAAAGGAGCTGTGGTTGCAAAATGTAACTAAAGGTTCCGACACTAGGTGGCAGTGTTTTATCAGAAGATATTAGTGTAGTTGTGCCAGCAGTGAGAAACAGTCTGCCCTGTGAGTGTGGCGGTTAGTGCTGATGTCTTACTACAATAAGGATTTGTGTTCAGACTTCATTCTGAGGCCTTTCTGTGTAGTTTGTTGTTCCACAGCCCAAACACGCGCTCGCTAAGCTGTGATGCTAAACAGGCCCTATGGTTGGTCCTGAGCCTGTGTGGGAGGAAACCTGCCTCAGCCTGTAACAGCTGTAGTCATCTGTTGCTGTTTGTGATCTGTCTTTCTAACCCACTGTAATCCACAGAGGTGGAAAGCAGCTCCCCACACCTCTCCACTGTGTTTATTCCACACTTTGAGGTCATAGTGAGTGGACACAGCTTCACTGGTCAAGTGCTACATTATTTGCCTGCTCTGGTCACCCGTTATCAACATTTATGGCACTGTCAGTAATTATTAGTATTTTAATAAAGGGAGATCACTTAGGACAGTGGTCCCCAACCCCCGGTCCACAGACTGGTACCGGGCCGTGAGTCATTTGCTACCAGGCCGTGAGACTTGAGGCTTCGATATGAAATTTATGGTTTTCAGGGTTTAAAATTGTTTTTATCGTTAACTTGGTTTCCCTGGATCTTTTCCCGTGTGTTATGAATAAATCTTCTTTTTTCTTTTGGTACCTGTACTGGTTTTATTTTGTTGTATTTATCCGCGACACCTTAAAGTCCGGTCCATGAAAATATTGTTGGACATAAACCGGGACCGCTGACTTGAACATGATTTATTGAGATATGACGGAGATTAGACTCCGATGACCTCATCATGGCAGAACAGCATCCCAGCGGTCAGAGGATTTAGGAAAGGACCTCCCTGTCTGAGGTGGAGATGGGAGGAGGCGGGGTGCATGAAAGAGGGTCTGAGAGGAAAATAATGGAGAGCACAGATTTATACCACGTGAGGCTGATTGGCTCCAAGAAAGATGATTGGACTAGAGTAATGATGTCATTATTGAGGTTGACAGCGTGATCTAAAAACTATTTTAATTTACAGTTCGTGCCTTCAGAGGCCAACTATTAAGACAGTGTAATGTATATGGGCTAGCATGTAACCTGAACCAACACAGTGTACACAGCATAAACTCATTTTCACTGCCGGTGACTAAAATACATAAAACTCAGCTTTGCAAAGTTCGGGGACAGTGCAAAACACACTCAGCAGTTAACATATACAGTAATAGTTAATGACTTAGAATGCAACAAAAAAGAAAGAACAATACGAATCACAATAAAAGAATAGAAATAGACAAACTGACAATGTTGACTGAAAATTGACCACAAGAGGAGACACATGTTTTTTCCTGGTTGATCAGACTTTAACACATTTTGCACGCACACAGGTTGCTTTATGTATTTCAATCCTTTTTAAGTTGAAAATGAAAAAAATGGCACTGCATCCAGATTCAGAGGAAATATGAAATGAGGACATTTCTTTGAGTCTAATATTGATCGATCCGAACCTGTGGGCCGAAGCTCAAGTTCTTATTTGAAGAGTTACACAGTGTTTGTCCTCTCGCCTGTGTACACCACCATCGTGTATTTTAAATCTAACAAATCAGGTGTGATTGAAGTTCAGACTTTCAGCTTTAATTCAAGGAGTTTAATAAATGTATGAAACTGTTTAGGAATCACTGACATTTTATACATAATCCCTGATTATATAAGTTTCACAACAACAGACTTTTGTCTGAAGGTCAGAACACCATTATGTCAATTTTACCTTCACACAGCTGTACCTTCAGACTGATGCAGTTCAGTTTCTCTATTAAAAGCAGTGCAGTTACATGTTACAGATGTTAGACTGAGAGGTCACCAGGAAACTCTCAGTAGATGTCCCTCTCACAGACCCAGTGTTTCGATCCAGTGTTGGTGTGCATCCATGTTCCTTGTAGATCCATAAATACTTTGACATGATCCACAGGATTTAATTTTGCACCTGGATTCCAGCCTCTGTTGAACAAGTACAATGTTGTTACAGGTAAAATCCTGAAAACACAACAGAATATTTTGCAGAGAGCTCTTAGCTGTGCTTAGCAACACACATCAACATATTCTCCTACTGAACTATTAAACTTCCATTTGTCTTCCCAGTATTCCCATAATTACCAGTTGTGCAGTTTTCACACATGAACTGCAGCTCTGAACCTTTCTATACAAAATGATGCAGGACACATGAGAACCATATACTGTAAATAAAAGATGGACGTTGCCACTGTGACATCACCCGTTAGTTTACTCAGGCTGAACTCAGCTGTTACTCTCTGAGCGAGGGATCTGACCTTTAAATCCAGGAACATCACATACTCATCAGTCACCTTGGTAACCACACAGTCCCCTCACACTAAAGCGTACCTGCTTCATCGCCTTCTTTCAACATTAACAGGAGAATAAATTATTAAATGAATATCACTGTATCCAGTAAATCTGAGACCATGGACTCATAGAAAAGTGTTTATGAGGACATGGATCAGTGCAGCTGAAGGACATTTTCCCACAGACTTCAACACAAGCTGACCTGTTTATGCAAACACAGGACGCCCCCTGCTGGCTGTTAGAAATAATACAGATTTAAGGGATTTCTACGTTATCTTGGTGAGAACATAAATGTTCAGTGTAGTCAGATCAGACCTGAAATGATCTTTAACCAACAGTAACTGTCTGGTGTGAACGAGTGGGTGTCATGTATCCTGCCTCCTGCACACTCTCTACAGACAGCAGCAGCTCCTCCATCAAAAAGTCTCCAGCTGGGAGAAACTCTCTCCTGTTCTGTGCTACATGGAAAAAAAGGACGATTTATTCAGCGTCCCGTCCTGATTCTGCGACATTGTTCAGAGTTCATATGTGAAAACACACGAGGAAGGCACATAGCTTTTATCCAGGAGATATATCACGATTTTATAAACTCTAAATTAAATTTCTCACGTATATGCTAGTGGTGATCCGTCCACCCATTTCCACTCCCACTCCCGCTTCTTTGACCACTCCTTTGTCTTTTCCTCTGTTTCCAGACCGATCCAGAATTCTCCGTGTTTATTCAGCTCTCTGAAAAATTCCTGATAATTTGTCAGAAACAGGAATGGATTAGTTTTTCGTTTCATTCCAGTTTCTATAGGAGTAGATTCATGTTTCAGGTTGTTTTCATTTTGTTAATTTTTACTAACCCAAAAAACAACAAGCATGAAGATCTTACTCATAATTATTAATTTGGAGATTATAATTTTAAACAGATAACACTGAACACAATAATGGACAGCAAAGAGAGACACATGGCAGAAAAACATATCACATGTTAAATCATTCACGGACGATTGAGCTCTGACAGCAACATCACATATATGATACATGTTAGATTCACAGACGTTGAGAAGTGAATGTCAAAGTGTGACCTGACACATCTAAACACACAAATTAGGGATTTGACTTTTTAAATCATTCTCATTGAAATATTATCAAATGATGAATAATGTGTTACGTTAACAGTTATGACACACTTACATGTTTGCTCTTGGTCTTTATCACCAGCAGATCTGCTCCTCTCCTCTCACACTCTTTCCTGCTCTCTGTCCAGTTTTTCCTCTCAGTAGAAATGTAGTAACAGCTGCACTCAAATCGTTTCCATTCTTTAAGAAATAACTCATCAACATGAGGTCCTGTTTCAAATCATCTAATCACAGTTTAATAAGAGTCAGTTTGAGATGTTTCTCACCTGTGGTGTTCGCCTGTGTTTGGTTTTCCTTTCCAAACTGGCAGTTTATCCTTTCCAGATCTGATGTCAGCTTCTCATTCTCAGACATCAGCTCCACATCTCATGAAAACCGTAAAAAGAGACAGTTCAGGATGTAAATACAAATCAGCTGCTGAAGGCTTCGACCGACTCATAACATGTTATTTAAATAAATGTGAGTCCTCACAGAATTTATAGAAGACTGTAAGCCCCGCTACCAACAGGAGACACAGTAGACCCAGTATCAGGGCAGGAACTCTGAACCGGTCTCTTTGGGCTGCTGGGAGGTGATACTGAGTGTGCACTTCTGCAACGTGAAGCAGAAGAGTTGGATTAAACACGTTTGAAGTTCCTCCTTCAGTTTATCTGAACAGATGAGATGAAAACTTTTGATTTTAGTGAAAACACCACGACACCTACTGCTGCAAACAGCCACCAAGCACAGTTTAACATGAGGAGAGATGCTAACAGGTGTTAGCTAGCTGCTAATAGTTCATTACTAACTGACTGAAGAGAAGAGAAGGCTAACCTCATCTAACAATCTGCTGTTACTCTAACACAAAATGTCTCAGGCCAACAATGACATCACGGCTCAAAGCAAGCTAACATGTAACACAGGGGCCTCTCCTGATGGAATAAATAAACCAATAACATCTATTAAAATTTACTAAAATTATTTGAGACATTTTACTGATAGTTTTCAAAGTGTCACTGCCATATGTCTGTTTTCAGACAGCAGTGTGCTCAATGTTGCAAACTGGTTGGTTTTAAAAGAAATGCTAGTGTTTCATATAAAATACAATGATCAGCCTCCACATGAACAGAGTCTCTGTGTAACCCAGGATTTTTGCTCATTTCACTTCAGACGTCATTAGTGTGTTTCGTTAGGCCCAGGTCCTCCCTGTAGTGATATCGTTATACAAAAATATATATTAAAAAAAGTATACTACTACTTTAATACTGCACTTTTATATCTAGCATCGACGTCTTATATGGAGTCCACAGAATGTGATACTTACCTCTGTGTCGTGTTGAACGAGCCTTCTGGTCGGTGTAGACGTCCGAAGTCTCGTAGATGTCGACTTCTCGCTCCTCTCTGTCGTCTCGGTTTCCATATTTAAATTTAATAGTCAAATCTGGATCCTCATAAATGTGGGAAGACATTTTAAGGTGTGCAGCATCCAGCAGACTCAGTTATCAGTACAGCAGAGCTTCCATCAGGTTATGTTTCTCTTTAAAAAAAAAAAAGTAAAGTTTGCTATTGTGATGATTTCTGTTCCTCTGGTTTGTCGCCCTAAATCATAAATAAAAGTTTGTCCTCTGTATTCTGATGCTGCTGTCAGTTTGTCCGTCTGTCTGTGTTGAGCTGAAAAGATTTGAACAGGATGTCGAGAGGAAGCTCTGGCAGGAAACCCTACCTACACACAGCTTTCTTTTTTCTGTGTTTACTGAGTGATTTCGTCAACTTACCTAATAAAGATATTTGCTTTTTAATAATTTGGGATTATAAAATTATTTTTTTTAAAAACATTTGTTTCTGAGTTTATTAAACAGCAACAGCTAAAAGGAAAAAAAGAGAGAGAAAGAGAGTGATGTGCGCAGTAAAAAGGCCAATGTGTTCGATTCTTTACTTGCTGTTTCTCCACTGACAGATGTGATGATATGAATGTGCCTCACTCTGTCATTTCCTCATTTGACACCACGAGATAAAAGATAAAAAATGGAGCTGAAGAAGTTTCAGGGACCAATAAGAAACAGTTTGAAGGTCATGTGTCACATATGGAGGAAATAGCTGAATGAAGTGGACGATACAGCCGGACTTACTTACACTGTAATACTGCATTTAACTAAAATCTAAAGAGTACAACACATGGACAATTAATAATATTTAATGAACTGATAATAAATGTAATAACTGTGAAAGCAAGATTATTTAGGGAGTCCTTTAATAATTTCAGTGATTGGTGGATTAATGTTATTAATATTCAGTGTCATCAGTTTTGTACCAGTCACAAGTGTCTCATCTTTTTAGTAACCTCATTATGACAGACCATAGTCACGTTCATCAGCAAACATTTGGAAACAACAATTTAACCCAAAAAACCCACAAAACATTAGGCTCCGCCCTCTGCAGGGACAGTGTCCGAATTTTCTTTGTTTTTCGGTTCCTTTAAGTTCTTGATCTGTGGGAGAAATCTACTGTAACATTTCCCGTGACAAAAAAGCCAGTTACAAAGTTACAGCATTTTTATTATTTGCTTCAGAGTTGAGCAAACATTAATGCTGAAAACAACAAACAAAATTCACTAATCAGCCCTAAATTTTACTAAGAAAACACAAATCTCTAAGAAATATTTGACCTAAATTATTAAACCAAAGGGAAAAAACAGACGGTGTTCACAAACAGGCGACAGGCGTCTCTGACCTTTGATTTATAACTTTTAATGTTCGTCTACTTACACAGATCATGTTCTGATCATTATGAGCTAAATGGTCATGCACCAAACTACGCTTCATCTTTTAATAACGAGTCTTTAAATAAGCTCAGACTGGATTAATGTCTAGTTTGAACTTTGATCACAGATTTGTAGTGACTTTGTAACGTATCATGTAGATGATCATAAACCTACTTCCTTCTTTATGAACACGTACTCACAAACTGATTTCCTCCCTAATATTTGAAGCTGTCTTCACAGACAGCAGGACTCGTGCAGTTGTTGGTGGAGTCAGACGTGTTATTATTTCAGTGAAAGCACTAAAACTGATTCACCTCACTGCTTCCACTGTGTGTGACTCTACCATTGACCCAGCCTGACTCATTTCCCACACAGATATTATAACGTTAATCAGTTATGTGGTGTGTTTTGTGGTTCAGATAACACAGAATAGTATCGTATTAAAATGTAATAATGCACAAAATATAGTGAACTAGGGACCTTAATCAAATCATTATAAAGGCAGAATTAAGTAATTAAATAATGCAAAGCCTTTTTATCTAACCTGATAAATACAACACTCCCTGTTTAATCAATGCTCTGCTTTCCAGGTTTAGCCTAATATCTAATATGTTTAGTGTAAAATCCATCAGTCATTAATGTTACTGTACACTGATACATGTACTTATTTGAAAATGATAGGAGTTGGAGTTCATTCAGTGTCTCACATTTTTGGATCTTGGATTGGCTCCAGCCACCCTGTGGTTGGTCAGTTGGTTGATGGGTCACCTGATAACCAGTAAATCTCTGGGAAACTGTCCCACATCACCAGTTAAAGCCACCATCACCACCTCAGAATATCCAAACTGCACGTTTGCCTACATCACATCCATGTTTTTAGCACATCAGCTTCAGCTTTCTCTGTCCTGCTCTCTTTAGGGACCAACTGGTCCTGTTGGAGATACGGGTCTTCCAGGACCTCAGGGACCCCCAGGACGGCAAGGACCCAGTGGACGCTCCATTATCGGACCCCCGGTGGGTTATACAGTTTTAACAACCTTTCACTCTTTTTTTGTTACTTTTTTTCTTTATTCTTTGATTTAAACTGTGTCGTTGTGCCTGCAGGGCAGTCCTGGAGAGAGAGGTCAGAAAGGTGATGTAGGACAACAAGGAACTCAGGTAATAAGATGTGATCAGCTTTTATATACTTACAGATGATAGTGCTCATTGCACTCTTAGTAAGATACCAACACTCAGCTTCTCATTTCTTTACATCAAGTGATGCTTAAACACATTACTGTGCTTTCATAATTGAATATAAATTATTTAGAGAGATTAAAAAAAAATCAAATTTAGACTGTTAGGTTACCTGTTACTTAGGAAAGAAGGAGACTTCGACATCACGTTTAAAATCCTTCTCTCTCTGCAAGTCCTTAACCTGGGGAAAAATACTGTGAAGTGTTTAACCTCCTTTCATCCTGATGTCTGTCACGTTGCATCTTTCCTCCTTTGGTGAAGCGAATAAAATGCAGGTACAAGGCTTCATATCCTCAGAGTAAGGCTACGTTCACACTGCAGGCGAAAGTGCATCAAATCCGACTTCTCTGACCCTATGCGACTCATATCCGATCATGGTATGACAGTGTGAACGGCACAAATCCGATATTTTCAAATCCGATCTGGGTCACTTTCGTTTGTGGTACTGAATCCGATACATATCTGATGTTTTAGAAAGCGACTGCTGTGTGAACGGTCAGGTTGCATTAAATCCATCTTTTACGTCACTGACACAAGACAGACGCCAATTATCAGCACCCGAGAAGACATCGCGAACGCTTCCTGGCCATCCAGTGTAGATGTTAGTGAAACTGTTGGGAAGACAACATGAACATTTTATTTGTACTGTATAATCTGCAGATTATCCTTTGAAGCACCGCTCCTCTAAAACAGCAATAAGGATCATTACTAGGCCATATGTAAATAAATTGGGAAACATAAAGCCCGAAACAAGTCTTTATATTAACGGCCATCAGTCAAACAATACTGTTTGGTCTGGGTCTAAACAGAGCGCGTTGTGTTACGTCTTCTTTTGCGCATGCGGGCCGCTTTGAGGGTTCACACTAGAGCGCGTTTGCTGTCACATTTTATTTGTAGTGTGAACAAGCAGACAAAAAAATCGGATTTGATCAAAAAATCGGAATTGAGCATTAAGACCTGCAGTGTGAACGTAGCCTAAAAGTGTACCTATGAGTAAAAATCCATGTCATGGGAGCACCTGAGTACTCTTCTCTTAGGAGGTATTTAGGAAGTGTACATCCAGAGCTCCATCACAGGCTTACTCACATATAATGTGTTACAGACACTGAAATCGATGCATGTTGAGGTTTAGGGCTGGTGTGAACGTGACCTGCAGTGACCTCTGCTCTCCTCGTGCTGTTTCAGGGGGTTCCTGGAAGACCCGGAGGTCCAGGGAGGGAAGGACCTCCAGGACCCAGAGTGAGTCATAACAGACACACTAATAATGCAGCTGTTTGATACGTTTGTTGATAAAACAGATATTAATACTGTCATTACAATAACTACTGGGATGTGGTCAAACACTAATATGATTAATAAAACCTGTAATGTAGATATTTTATCATCTTCACCTCTGATACTGTGCATATAAGTACTACTGTAGTTATACTATTATATCTGTAAACTGTCTCTACTGTCATTGTACTACTCTTGTTTTTTCTAGATTATATTGAATTATATAACACCTGCTTAGACTGAATAGAATGAAATCCTGTACAATTCAATAAACTGATTTGCAAATCAAAGAAAAATAATATATCAGATGTTGAACTTGAGGCATTGGATTGATTTTGAATACATGCTAAATTGGGACAGGAGCAACAATGAAGTACAAAAAAGGGTGTGAGGCTTTAAAAAACACTCCGTTAATGCACAGCATGGCTCCACGGGAAGAAGAAAAAAGAGAAAAGTTTCCTAAAAGTCCAGAGGTTGAAAAAGGAGACAGTCGAGCTGCTGTCAAATGAACAAAAAGACCCCCGTCTCCACAGAGCAGGAGTAAGCAGCATCGGTGGCCCTGGAGCGCCCCCCTCTGGCCTAATTACAGAGTAGAGTCAGCAGCACAGAAGGGTGGCAGCCAAGGCTGGAAAGAGCGAGACACAGCTGCTGGGTCAAAGTCATCGGAGGAACTCTTTAGTCTTATTTTATTATAACATCTACTTTTACCTTCTCAGGGACTGCCAGGCAAAGATGGCCCCCCAGGCACACAGGGCCCCCCAGGAACCATCGTAAGTCATGATGAAACTGTTTTTGAGAATGTTTTGGAGGATTCAGAGGAGGATATATATGCATGGTAATGCATGCAGTTTCTCTGTTAGTCACTGACATGTAAAGTTTAATTAAAGCTGTGACTTTAGGTGATAATAATGGAACCAGGTCAAGCAGGGCTAATAAGCTCAGTCGGGCATGTACAACAGGAACAACTTTATAATAATTAAAATAATGTAATTAAAAGTTGCTTTTCATTTCTTCAGGGAACTCCAGGAGCTCCAGGATCCCCAGGAAGTACAGGACCTCCAGGAAAGCAGGGAGAGCTGGGCCCACCGGTGAGTCTGTCAGTGAGTGGAGCTGCCTGTCCCCATTAACCAAACCGGCCTGGGTGGGCAGGGTTTTAGCTCTTAGAAGGAACGGTATAAGTTGTATGTGTTTCATGTTTCTGGCATGAGCTGCTGCATGTGAACAGTCTTTGCAAAGACGCAGGAGGCAGCAGGATGTGTTGTCAGTGACTCTGTCGAGTCTGTCAGCTGAACACTGAGAGTGCAGCGAGGTGAGCGTCTGTCAAAGAGGTTAATGTAATAATGTGGTTAGCCTACTCAATGTAAATTACACACGAACAACATGAAGCTACTCACGCAGAGGAGAACGGCTGCTGCTGCCATCATCATCCGTCATCATTCTGCTACGCTGGCAGGGCTAGGGGGCCAGGACTCTCCTCTTCGGGTTTTTGGGGGATGTTGCTAACTCCGGGTCCGATAACAGGCACCACACCCGCAGTAGATGTGCACGGTGTGAGGTCTCACAGCAAGCTATCAAACACGGCGCATTTCTCGGCTTTAAAAAAAAAACCGCTATGCGTCGCCAGGTGTTTCATCAGATTCGAGGTGTTACCTCCTTTGCACAGTATCAGCTTAAAGCGCTTGTTGCAGGCTGCTGAGTTTGCATCTTTTGCTGTGAAGTACAGCCAGACTTTTGATCGCTTCGCCTTGGGCATTTTTAATCTGTAGCTCTGCTCTAAAAGAACTAGAGATGGACCGATCCGATATTATGTATCGGTATCGGTCCGATACTGACCTAAATTACTGGATCGGATATCGGCCAGAAATAAAAAATGTAATCCGATCCATTAAATATCAAAAAAGCACATCAAAAAACTTGCAACACGGCTCATAACCGTAGCATGTCGTGTGATAGAGCGGCTGTGTGTATTTGTAGCCTCGCTAGCAAACCAGCATTTCATCTCCGAGGAAGTTATCCCAGAGAGAAGTAAAGCAAGTGTGTAAGTTCATCTCTGAATGTTTGTAAAGCGTTCCCATGTTAAGCTTAACAACCGATATATGGAGCGACTGCCTCTCTCTCTCCCTCACCTGCTGCTACTTCAATCGTGAAACTGATCAATGATCAGCTGATCGTGAGTCCGTCTCTCTTCTTTGTTTTTGGCCCACTTTGCACCAGAAAGAGGAAACCAGCGGCTGAACAACAGCAGCACGTTTAAGCTTGATAAGCTGTTGTTAGAATGTATTTAATATTACTTTCTACACCAGGATCCTTTTCTATGCAGCTGACGGCTGGTAACTGTGCAGGGGCGGATCTAGCAAAGTGTAGCCAGGGGGCCGATAGGGCATTAACAGGAAAAGGGGCACAAAGACATACTTTTCTTTCTTATTCTCATTTAAAATGTCTAGCTTTTAATAAATAATTATCTGAATCTTACACCCAAAGTTTTAATCTGATGTAAAATGTATAGAAGTCCATTACTGTATATAGTAACTGTTAAGTCTAATATACCCTAGTAAGCTATAGTACTTTTTCCTTTGGGAAGGTACCATCTGTGCAGTCTGCAATTCTGTTGAAGAAAGATGTTGAATCTATTTAATTATTCTTGAAAATAATTTATTTCTGTGCATTTTTTCACCCTGCATCAAATTAAAGTTGATTACGTCGATTACGCATCATGAGGTGGAGGGTGGGGTGGTTCCTATTTTTTTTTTTTTTTTGCTGGGAGTTTGCAACCCTATTAGTTAGGTTGCTTAATATTTCTGCTAAGTACTCTTTAAAATACCAGAATAGGGAGGATGGAGCAGGTTTAAGTTTATTAGATTGATCAGTGTTGCTGAACTATGAAATATTTTGGGTGCAGTGTATTTTTTACATACAGGTATAACAGAATAGCTTTAGTGTTGTTGTTTATTTAAACTGGAGTATGAACTTATACAAAATGCAGCAAGATATTAAAAAAACAGTTTTATTGATTAAAAAACACACTATATCGGATTCATATCGGTATCGGCAGATATCCAAATTTATGATATCGGTATTGGACATAAAAAAGTGGTATCGTGCCATCTCTAAAAAGAACGTACGTACCTGGCCCCGCCTACTATCCTCGGAAACGTAAAATGATTGGCTAGAATTGGCTCAGGAAAAAAAAAGCACCGAAATAAAGCACCGAAATGTGCGCTGCTTTTCGGTCTGGTTACTACCGTTTATGTCAGAACCGGTACCCATCCCTACCAAAGAAGACACTGGACTCTGTGGGCGGTGATACAATCTGCTGACAAATGATTATTCATCACTGCGATAAAATCTTTTTAAGCATGTAGTTACAGATGCATGGGTGGACTGCAGAAAGGCCTCATCAGCTCATTACCTCATGCTGGGAAATTACAGGTCGTAATGAGAATTTAGGGAAGTAAAATATACAGTAGTTCAAGTTTTGTGTATTAGCACTATTTCCATAAATACTACATTCTGGGTTGTATTTCTTAACACTTTTCATACTTTCTCATCTCGATAAACATCATTCAGTGAAAGTTTTATATTAGAAAGAAGCACCGAGGTCACAGCAGCCTACGCTCCATCGATGTTGGTTTATTATGTGTTTATTCCTCTGTTCTACATTCTTACTGGATGTTTGTCTGTATCAGTATTATTATAAACACGACTTTAAGTGAGAGCGCTGCACAAATATTCATATTCTCTGTTTTGTGTCGACACATTTGAAGCTTCTAACGATGTTTCATGTAGATTTGCCCCTGACTCTGAGAGGGAATGTTAAAGTCCCATCACGACAAACGTATCATCATCACAGTCCTGAAGGCCAGAGACCTCTCGCTGGTCTCGACACGTTCCTGAAATCAAATCCCCTCGATTTAAGATGTGTCTGTTTCCCTCTGAGAAATGTCAACACTGAAAAGTATAAACATTTGAAATTATGTTTTTACTTATTATACATATCAGGGCTCTAGACTAACTTTTCACCATGGGCGCACTCAAATTTTTCAACCGCATCGCTTAACATGCGGCTGTCAATCTTGTGCTTAAAGTGCTTTGTCAATATTGTAGAAAATGTTAAACTTAATCATCATCTTGGCTCCTCTGACGACCTGTTTGCTGCTGCCTGCTGCTGAAAGGCAGTGGGGAGAGGGGACACTTGGGCATTTATTGAAGCATATAATGTGTTTTCTGGATACTTTGCTGTTTTTTTAGCATTCAAAGATTGATGGCACCGTGTCAGAGCTGGCTATGAATTTCAGACGGATCAGGCCTTAACTTAACAAAAAAGTTATCAATAGTTCTTTTCATCTTTTCTTATTACCCACAGCTACATCCACTTCTGTCAGGCCTAGGCTGCTCACTAGGGCTGGGTATCATCACTGATTTCTATAATCCATTCGATTCCGATTCTCAAAGTCCTGATTTGATTCAATTTAGCCTCAGACAGTCAGAAATATTATAATTCTGATCATTTATCAGTACTGATACACATGAGACTTCATCAGAATTGTGAACATCACAGCAGATGCCTTTGTGTCAAAGTAACTGAGAATAAAACACAGAAAAACATGAAGGAGATTTTCCTGGTCTGGCGTTTTATAGCAGATAACCTTAAAAATATTCTGAAATGTTCTGCATAATTTTAAAAAGTTTAAATTTCTTCAGTATTGAACAGCAGAAATTAGGCTTTCTTGTCCGAGGTCATTTAAGTGAAAAAAAAGAAAAGAAAAAGACAGCGGCCGACAGCGCTGTAAACAACAGTAGACTGGTGGGTAATAAGCGAATGAATAATGCAGAAAACAGAGATTTGAGACGGGAAACTGTTCTTGAAGTACAGAGAGAGAGAGAGAGAGAGAGAGAGAGAGCTGTGCATGAAGTGTGATTTTAATAGTCGTGGAAGCAAAACAGCAAAACTCAGAGGGAGTTTGGATGGAGCAGCTCTCATTTCTAGAAAAATGGACCAATTTATTAAACCCCCCAAAATATGACTATCCAGAGTTGGGACCAGGAAGCAGAGTTGCAGTCTTACACGCCTCTCTGCAGCTTCTCTCCTCCTGCTACCCCCCCAAAAACCCATCTCCATTGAGACTGTGTCAGCTCCCAAACAGACAAAAAACAAACCAAAAACCAGCAATAAACAACTTAAACATAAAAAAATCACAAAGAAAGAACAATACAGTATCCACATCTGAACCAAAGAGTAAAACAGTGAAATGTGGATTATTAAATATTAGGCTCTCTCCTCCAAGTCTCTGTTAGTACATGACTTAATAATTGATCAACAAATCGATTTACTCTGCCTTACAGAAACCTGGTTGCAGCAGGATGATTATGTTAGTTTAAATGAATCAACACCCCGAGTCATTCTAACTACCAGAAATCTCAAGCACAGGCCGAGGGGCGGTGTGGCAGCAATTTTTCACACCAGTCTATTAATCAACCAAAGACCCAGACAGACTTTTAATTCATTTGAAAGCCTGATGCTTAGCCTCGTCCACCCCAGCTGTAAAACTCAGAAACCAGTCTTACTTGTTATCATCTATCGTCCACCTGGGCCTTACACAGAGTTTCTCTCTGATTTCTCAGACTTTTATCTGATTTAGTGCTCAGCTCAGATAAAATAATTATTGTGGGTGATTTTAACATCCATGTAGATGCTAAAAATGACAGCCTCAACATGGCATTTAATCTGTTATTAGACTCAATTGGCTTCTGTCAAAATGTAAAAGAACCCACCCACCACTTTAATCACACTCTAGATCTTGTTTTAACATATGGCATAGAAACTGAACATTTAACAGTGTTTCCTGAAAACCCTCTGCTGTCTGATCATTTCCTGATAACATTTACATTTACAATAATTGATTACACAGCAGTGGAGAGTAGACTTTATCACAGTAGATGTCTTTCTGAAAGTGCTGTAACTAAGTTTAAGAATATAATCCACCCACTGTTATCATCTTCAATGCCCTGTACCAACATAGAGCAGAGCAGCTATCTGAACGCTACTCCAACAGAGGTCGATTATCTTGTTAATAATTTTACCTCCTCACTACGTACGACTCTGGATACTGTAGCTCCGGTGAAAACTAAGGCCTCAAATCAGAAGTCCCTGACTCCGTGGTATAATTCTCAAACACGTAGCCTAAAGCAGATAACTCGTAAGCTGGAGAGGAAATGGCGTGTCACAAATTTAGAGGATCATCATTTAGCCTGGAGAAATAGTTTGCTGCTTTATAAGAAAGCCCTCCGCAAAGCCAGAACATCTTACTATTCGTCACTGATTGAAGAAAATAAGAACAACCCCAGGTTTCTCTTCAGCACTGTAGCCAGGCTGACAAAAGTCAGAGCTCTACTGAGCCAACAATCCCTTTAACGTTAACTAGTAATGACTTCATGAACTTCTTCACAAATAAAATTTTTATCATTAGAGAAAAATTACCAATAATCATCCCACAGATGTAACATTATCTACAGCTACTTTTAGTACCATTGATGTTAAGTTAGACTCTTTTTCTCCAATTGATCTTTCTGAGTTAACTTCAGTAATTAATTCCTCCAAACCATCAACGTGTCTTTTAGACCCCATTCCTACAAAACTGCTCAAAGAAGTCCTGCCATTAATTAATTCTTCGATCTTAAGTATGATCAACCTATCTCTAATAATCGGCTATGTACCACAGGCCTTCAAGCTGGCTGTAGTTAAACCTTTACTTAAAAAGCCATCTCTAGACCCAGCTCTCTGAGCTAATTATAGGCCAATCTCCAACCTTCCTTTCATATCAAACATCCGTGAAAGAGTAGTTGTCAAACAGCTAACAGATCATCTGCAGAGGAATGGCTTATTTGAAGAGTTTCAGTCAGGTTTCAGAGCTCATCACAGCACAGAAACAGCTTTAGTGAAGGTTACAAATGATCTTCTTATGGCCTCTGACAGTGGACTCATCTCTGTGCTTGTCCTGCTAGACCTCAGTGCAGCCTTCGATACTGTTGACCATAATATCCTATTAGAGCAATTAGAACATGCTGTAGGTATTACAGGTACTGCACTGCAGTGGTTTGTATCATATCTATCTAATAGACTCCAATTTGTACATGTAAATGGAGAGTCCTCTTCAGACACTAAGGTCAATTATGGTGTTCCACAGGGTTCAGTGCTAGGACCAATTCTATTTACATTATACATGCTTCCCCTAGGCAACATCATTAGAAGACATAGCATAAATTTTCACTGCTATGCAGATGACACGCAGCTCTATCTATCCATGAAGCCAGGTAACACACACCAATTAGTTAAACTGCAGGAATGTCTTAAAGACATAAAGACCTGGATGGCCGCTAACTTTCTGCTTCTTAATTCAGATCAAACTGAGGTTATTGTACTCGGCCCTGAAAATCTTAGAAATATGGTATCTAAGCAGATTCTTACTCTGGATGGCATTACCTTGGCCTCCAGTAATACTGTGAGAAACCTTGAGTCATTTTTGACCAGGACATGTCCTTCAACGCACATATTAAACAAATATGTAAGACTGCTTTCTTCCATTTGTGCAACATCTCTAAAATTAGAAATATCCTGTCTCAGAGTGATGCTGAAAACTAGTTCATGCATTTATTACTTCCAGGCTGGACTACTGTAATTCTTTATTATCAGGATGTCCTAAAACTCCCTGAAAAGCCTTCAGCTGATCCAAAATGCTGCAGCAAGAGTCCTGACAGGGACTAGAAAGAGAGAGCAGATTTCTCCTGTTTTGGCTTCCTTCATTGGCTTCCTGTTAAATCCAGAATTGAATTCAAAATCCTGCTCCTCACATACAAGGTCTTAAATAATCAGGCCCCATCTTATCTTAATGACCTTGTAGTACCATATCACCCTATTAGAGCACTTCGCTCTCGCTCTGCAGGCCTACTTGTTGTTCCTAGAGTATTTAAAAGTAGAATGGGAGGCAGAGCCTTCAGTTTTCAGGCCCCTCTTCTGTGGAACCAGCTTCCAGTTTGGATTCGGGAGACAGACACTATCTCTACTTTCAAGATTAGGCTTAAAACTTTCCTTTTTGCTAAAGCATATAGTTAGGGCTGGACCAGGTGACCCTGAATCCTCCCTTAGTTATGCTGCAATAGACGTGGCTGCCGGGGATTCCCATGATGCATTGAGTTTTTCCTTTCCAGTCACCTTTCTCACTCACTATGTGTTAATAGACCTCTCTGCATCGAATCATATCTGTTATTAATCTCTGTCTCTCTTCCACAGCATGTCTTTATCCTGTTTTTCTTCTTTCACCCCAACCGGTCGCAGCAGATGGCCCCGCCCTCCCTGAGCCTGGTTCTGCCGGAGGTTTCTTCCTGTTAAAGGGAGTTTTTCCTTCCCACTGTCGCCAAAGTGCTTGCTCATAGGGGGTCATATGATTATTGGGTTTTTCTCTGTATTTATTATTGTGCGATCTACTGTACAATATAAAGCGCCTTGAGGCGACTTTTGTTGGGATTTGGCGCTATATAAATAAAATTGAATTGAATTGAATTGAATTGAATTCATGACGACATTGATCACATATGAAGCGCAGTTTGCTGCTTCTTTTGCTGCTGGCTCGGCGAATTTTGGTTGGAAAGACAAAACCTGCAGCTCAGAATCAGCGCAAAAAAGACGTCAACACAGAGCGGACCCGACGCATCAGAATCGCTAAGCCCCGACAGCGTGTCCGTGTTCGGGCCGTGGGGTGAGAAAGCCGAGAAAGACAAAGCTGATTCTGATTTGTCGGGTCTGTGTTTACGTCTTTGTGTGGAATTCGTGTAGCTGCTCTCATTTGCTGTTTGTTGGTTGTTGAAATAGTTTTGTGAGCTTTAATCTGAGAATCAGGCGTTTCTGGCAAAACACATTTATATTTAAAAGTCAATTCAGGATTTAATGAATCGATATCGCTTTATTCAAACTACTCACCTCCCTCTTCTACCTGCACTTTCAACTGGACCACCGCTGATCAGAGAGGTCCCGCCCCTGACTATCTCTGATTGGTTTAGTCCACGATAGGGACATAATGTGTGTCTGTTGTTGACCACACAGAGAGTTGCAGAGATTTTTTTTTTTTTTGTTACCCGAACAGTTGGTCGCACCGGTGTGACCAAATTTTTTTTTTTAGTTGCACCATTAAAAACTTTGGTCGCATTTGCGACCAAATTGGTCGCACTCTAGAGCCCTGCATAATTTCCAATGTTTTAAATTAATGACACAAACAAGCAGGCTGGAGTTTAATGAGGACAGCAAGATGATCAACCTGCTGTCCTGATGAGAGAATCACCTGCTTCATCTTGTGTTCGATGCTTCACAAGTTTGTTTTTTTTCCTCGTTTTTCATGAATTCGTTTCTCTTGCAGGGACCTCCTGGAACTAAGGGAGAGAAAGGTGAACGGGTGAGCTCTCTGTCTTCATGTTGTTACTTTCCCTCAGTCACAAACGTCCTGTCTGCTAACCTGCATATTGAGATATATTGTTGTGTTGCATCAGCAATGGGAAACTTCCTGAATTTAATAAACAGCAGACATCCATCAAAGTATTAATGTATTTTTTATTAATATGCAGTGAACATTAGTCACTGTTTCCTTCTTTGATTACAATAATGAAATATCAGCATCATCCAATAAGTAAATATAATATGTGTAAAGCATAGAAATGTAAATTTTGCATATTGACTTTGAATTAATCTAAAAAAAAGCCCAAAATCTCATCGTTTTCATTCTTCATGCTGAAAGCTCATCACAGGCTTCATGTATTTGAGTTTCACAAAATAAATTTACTTTAAATTTGCTGTAACTTAATATTTGACACAAGCAGCTGCTGTAAAACTGCTGAAAAAGAAATGAAACAAGTCTGCAGATTTATGTGTAAATTTCAGTGCTAATAATTATATTTGAGTCTGTAGCACCTTCATAAAACACAGAATATGAATCATTTAAAAACACTCCCACATAACTGAATGTATTTTATATGAACATCGTGCGGTTTTTTCAGGAGATCTCCAGTCGACAGCATCAGTTCAGGCCATTGCCAGACAGGTCTGTGAGCAGCTGATCCAAAGTGAGTTAAAAAAACCTTTGTTATTTGTTAATAATAATAATAATAATAATAATAATAATAATAATGTTTGAACTGAACTGGTTTCAGGCCACATGGCGCTTACAACAGCATCCTGAACCACGTGCCGAGTCCTCCGGTGTCAATCCGCACAGTTCCCGGACCACCAGGAGAGCCTGGTCGAGAAGGACCCCAGGACCACAGGGAGAACAGGGACCCCAGGCAGACCAGGCTTCCCAGGACAGAATGGACAGAATGGGCAACCAGGAGAAAGAGGTAAGTTTAACCAAATAGTAAAACTCTGTTACTGTTTAAAACAGAGTGTGAGCTGAGGGGCTGCCACACGGCCCAGTGTAAAATAAATAAAATTTTTTCTTTCTGTTGTGTTTCCAGGACAACCAGGAGAGAAGGGTGATAAGGGATCTCCAGGTGTTGGTGTTCAAGGACCCAGAGGACCTCCAGGACCACCTGGTAACTTATTTTCCGACTAAGCCTGTGGTCGCAAATTTTTGAAGCCATCCTTCAAACCTTCTCCCACCAGCGATGTGGAGATCCAACCCTTTTAGATCCAATTAAAATCAAGACACTCAAAAAGATGCTCTGTAAAAGAGTAGAATTCTTAGAACAGAGTTTAATACACCGAATCATATGAACAGCAGGAAAAATACATACAGACATTTAGCAAGAGCAAAACCCCGGGGTGTACAGCCTTAAGCACAGACAGCAGAGCAACACAGAGACGCACAGAGAGTAACAGCAGAGGGGAAAAAGAGCTGGGGGTGTCCTCTGGTCCCCTAATATAGGGACCAGTATCCCCGCCCCCTGCTGCTGGGTAACTTTCCCACGCGCCCAAACACAGCTGCAGGGGTCAGGTAGCGGTCAAGGTCTTGGCCAAAGGCCAGTCAGGACTCTGAGTACCCCTTGCTCTGGCTTATCACAATAGGTCATGACACGGTCAAAGGTCAGACATTAATCCTAATTATTAAATCTTCACTATATATCTTATAACTACATAGGTTCTTAAAACACTTCAGTGTAGTTCAAAGTATGTGCGTGTGTGTTTGTGTGTGTGTGACTATATCGTATCTCTGTTACAATGTTACTGTTTTGGTTGTGCTGCATGAAAGTCGTCGAGTGTGTATTAGGGAAGGTTAGTTACCGGAGAGTGAGTTATACAGGTGAACTCTCAACAGCATTAACTGCCCTGTTACTGTACCACCTTAATTAACCTCGATGAAGCAAAATGTCTTGTGCTTAAGACTCTACATGAAAGTTAAAATATATATGTTCGGTGCACATAGATATATAGTGTATATAGTTACATAGTTATACATATCATAAAAACATCCACCACAAGCCTTTCTGAACCCTCCCAGTGATGCGGTGAAGAAAGTCCTGAACATGATCACCTGATTAGTAAAAGAAAACATGTTTCACATGTTTCACATGGATCATTAAGATGTTGTAAAATCCACAGAATTCAACAGAAAATATAAAATTTTTATTTAATGTCTTAAGATAAGTGATTATTATTTTTATTAGTAGTTCTTGTTGTTGTTGTTGTTTTTCTGAACTGAACCAAAAAAGTAAACAAATTGTGTCTCTAACTTTGAATAGTTGATATAATTTTTTTCTATAGTTTTAGTTGTTGAGATGTTATTAAGTTATTTCTGAGTCTCATTTAAAAATGTCTTAAACATTTATTACCTGGAAAAGTCTAGAAGTACTTTGGCTACATGACTCTGACCATAAAACCATTAAAAACATCACTTTGATAGTTGACAAAGTATTTTTCTGTCTGACTGACAAAACGCAGGAGAAAAGTAAACACAAACACATGTTGTGATAACTTTGGGCTCACAGTCGGGGTTCTTATGGCTGATGATGAGTTTGACCTCACAGAGTGAATCTGTAATTCTAACATTTGTGTTTTGTTTTCTAAACTCTTCATCCTCTTCCTCCCAGGTCCCCAGGGACAGGGCAGACCAGGTAGCTCTGGACCCTCAGGACGACCTGAAAATCCCGGAGTACCCGGTCGGCCCGAGCTCCCCGGTCCCATCGGCCCCAGGGGCCTCCGGGTTACTGTGATCAGAACTCCTGTGTGGGCTACAATGTTGGAGGTACGTAGTCTCAGAAATATGAGGAAACTATGATCCACCAGTGTTATCAAGACTCTAATTGTTGAGGTTTTTAATTGTTATTATTATTAATTATTATTATTGTCAGCCACATGATTAAAGCAGCAGCCTCCACCGTGACTGTTGTGTAATTACAGCCACAGACTGAAGAGGCTGTAATGAGACTTACAGAAAACCTGCATGTTTGTTCAAATATGTGAACAGAAGAAACTTTTTAACTGAGCATGAAAACATTTCACAGCTGATTGTATTTGGACTGAAGTCATGAAGAGAGATGTTCAGTTCTTGTGGTTCATTTTCACACTGAAAAGCTGCCACTGAGTTACACAGAGTGCATGTCACAGAAGTGGGCATGAAACACTACATGTATAAAGGTTCATTTACACTCTGGAGCCCAGCTTTCAAAAACTGACAGAAATTTAAAACCTCGTGAAGCTGAATTTAAGAAAAAAGTGACGTCCGGCCACAAGGTGGCGCTAAACATGTTCTAACAACTTTAGACACTTATTTCTTAATTCCACCTTAACAAACAGCGTTAAGTCTGTGCCAGTCTTTGAGAGCAGCCTTCATGGTGTAAATGAGCCTTTATACATTTAGTGCTTCATGTTCACATAAAGTCATCCACCCACACTCAGTGTGTCTGAAGGTGAAACACGTTCAGATACACTCACAGCTAAGATGCAGGATTCAGTTTCACAAACAGCAGTCGGTGTGTTGAAGTTAAAAAACACAGAAATTCATCTTCAGTGTGTGATTTTTACATTCTGTACAATTTCAAATATCATGCAGCGCACTGGGATTTCTTTTGGACGTGATTTTAAACATCCAAAGACTCGATGGAACGACAGAGACAGAGATGATGTCTTTAACAATTTAGCCTCAAAGTGGCCTTTAAAGGCTCATTTCACCCAAAATAATCAACTCTAAGCAGAATTTGTTGAGACAGTTTGTTTTGAGACAAAACAGCTGAGTTTTTAAAGTTTATTTATTCTGCTGCTTCTTATTTTTAAAATCATTCATAGACTTTTACAGTGGTAGATTTTTCAGTTGATGCTAAAGATGATCAAAATGAGGTTCATGTATGTAAAAGCAGTCACTGAGTAAATAACTGTGACCTGAGATTTTAGACTTTTTTTCTTATGAGGATGAAAAAAGTTCAAACTTTACTTCTCAAAATTTCTTCAGTCAACCAAAAAACACAACTTTGATTTTGCAGCAGTTTCTTGAACTGAGACCAGATGTTGAGTAAAGATGCTGATTATTTAACTTCAAAGTGAAAAATAAAAGAAACGAATATTTTATTGGGATTAAAACTCATTTAAATCTGACAGATCTTTGAACATCAGCTCTGGAACGACTTCTGTTGTGTTAAAGTAGAAGGAAACAAACCTCAATTACATGTTTTCAAAAACAACATGTTTTATTCCACACGTGGTCATAAACTCTGCATCTTAACGTCTCAGTTGGTGCTGAATCACTCTGTGCAGTGAGTGTGGGTTTAATCTGTCACTGGAACGATGCTCCATGCAGGGTTTTCTTATGCATGCATTAGTTATTTAATATGTCACCATACAAACATTCAACAAATGACAAAATCCACATGAAAGTTGCAGGTGATGAAGCAGCACTGCAGGCAGATGTTACCTTCCAGCATCCACACTCAGTCAGCAAACATGTTTTTGAGAGGCTAAAGAAAACCCTGCAGGAGTCATCTTCAGCATGTTCTGTGCATGTTGGTGCTACATCACTGATGTGTTTGAGGTTAAAGGTCACACAGTGGCCTAAACAGAGCTGTGCAGCTTGCAGTCTGCAGGGTGGTCATGTGAGTAATGTCTGCATGTTGTAATCACTCTTCTGTCTCTGTGTTTGTGTCTCCACATCTCTGTCTTCACCTTCTTTTATCCCCCATAATAACCCACAACAGAATATTACTGAGACGTTCACTTATAATCAAACAGGGCTGTGCAATTCATGTGTTTTGTCTCGTGCTATAAATCCAATGCACCCTTTTTCCTTCCCAGTGTCCACTTTCACATCTCTCTAAAACCTTAAATCCCTGACAGTCATGGCAGGTTTAATGTAGCACGATCAGAATTATTGCTATGATCCAAACAACCCCACATGTTAGACCACATGTGACGGGAGCTTCAACCGTGATGTGGCTTCAGTTAAGTTTGCATACACTCATGATGGGCGGGAATGTCGTAGTAATTTGGAGCTTTTTAGGATTTCTGTGAACTGATCTTTTTCCAGGCTGGAATGATTGTAAAGCTTAAATCTTTAATGACTTTTGAATTTGGGTCAAAAGTATGCAAACACCCAAACTAATATGTGGTTAAATATACCTTCAGGCAAGCTGCACCTCGACCAGATGCTTTTGTTACCCATGAACAAACTTCTGGCATATTTCTGACCTGATGATGGACCAATCATCCAGGAAGAATTGGGAAAGATCATTTAAATTTGTTGGTTTCCAGGCAGACATTCCTGATCTGTCTGTGGTGATCGACTCAGAGGCCGTTGACCATAATCATAACATTTTGTAAGAGATATATTGCTCCCAGTATTACACAGATATGAATTACTTGGAGAGCAACATGCAATTATATACGATCATCTGATCTGATCATCAGCAGATGTAATCTTAATCTTAATCTCATTATCATTATTATTATTATTATTACTTCCTATAGTTGTAGATCCCTAAAAGTCATACGTAGATTTGGTCCACATAAATCCAGAGTGGCTCACTGAGGTGCCGTATACAAACAGCACTACTTTATGTGATGCATTTGTTGCTTGTTTTAATTTTTGTTGTATTTTTAGGAGCAAGAAAAATATTGAATTATCAGCAGGTTGAAAACGACATACTGTGAACTTACATTGACACAGTCGTCCTCTCCTTACCTTTTCTTCTAGATTATGATCATCCAATTCCTCTTTTTTAATTCCCAGACTCCACTGACTTAATACAAACTCCTGTAACTCGTCCTAAACACTCATCTGCACGACAACTGTGAATATTTTTGCACGCTAAGTATCCAGATGCTTATCATTTTAAAGAAAATATTTGAACACATTCAGTTACTTAAAATATGACAGTTTGAATGTCAGCTAATACAAAACTGATCTGATACTTGCTGGTAATACTTAGACATTTGTCCAAAATGTCTCACAAAACGTAAACATCAAAGCTCAATCTGACTTATTTAAAGCTTTTTATCCTAACGACCCTCAACATTGTCAAATGACTTTCTAACCCTGACTCACAAATCCTGACTGGGTAACTCTAACTTCAAAATCCTCACTTTGTTAACTGACTCATAATCCTGACTTGGTAACCTTGACAACATAACCTTTGACCTGGTAACCTTTGGTAACCCTTGTCTCTGTGTCTCTTGCTCCTTTCTTCTTACCCACCCCCTTTTTTCTTGCTAACCCAATCAAAACCCTACAAATTGCTCCAAAACACTGCTTCCTGTGGTGGCGGGGTCGGCCATCTTTGTTTTGGGCTTTTCACTGCCTATCTGCCGGGCTGCTGGTTGGTTCATTGCCTGGTTGGTCGGCATCACAGAAGGCGAGGATGTCACTGACGGCGGCGCTGTCCCCGCAGTCCAACTACCACCCAGCGTCTTCCAGAACTACGGCGAGGTCGAGGAAGACGATCCGTACCGCTACTACCAGCCCAACTACCCGGCCCCTCGACCAGTGGCGCCCGATGATCCCGCACTGGCCCTGGGTGACATTGAGCTGAGGTCTCCTGGTGTCTACCGCACCTCTCGGAGTGTGAAGGAGGAGGAAGAGAAAGTCGGGTCAAGAGACGACTAAAGAGAGGCGCCAGCGTGGACTAACTGAGAGGAGTTGATTCTGATTGGGCGGCTCGGAGCTGCTATGGACTAATCAACAAGTGCCTGATGTAAAGGATTTCTTATGGACATTGTAGAGGGACGGGAAGGGATACCAGTCGGGACTATTGTAACTCATCTATGCTACGTTAAGAAAACTGTTTCAAAACAATTTACATTTTGTTTGTTTTTCATTTGTCAACAATATTGTTTGGAAATCGTCGGATCTCAAAGAGGGTTCATGTTTCACAGGTGAACTGTTCTCACAGACGGTATAACAAAGGTTCATGTAGCCACCAATGATGTTCCCCGCTGGTTTCTAACGTTTCATTTTGAATCCTGTTTGGTTTCCTGATACTGTTTAAAGAAGCAATGGATCAATCTGAGAAACCAGTGGAAATGGTCAAGGGGTCGTGACCTCTCAGTTCATAGACAGCAACACATTAAAGTACTGAATCAAAACTGGGCAAAAGTACAGCCGTCCATTATTTTTAACTGCTTCAATAAGGATCATGGGGAGGAACAGAGTCTCTGCTAGTTAACACACAGTGAGTGGTTTATCACAGGGCTGTCGGCTGTTTGCTTCAACCAGTGGAATATTTAATCATATCCACAAGAAGGGAAATCAATACAACAAGAGTCATAACCACGTGTATAGATCCACATGTAGATATGACAAAAAAGATTAAATTGGAAAATGAACACTAGGAACACTGATGAACTTCTCATTATTCAGTCATTAACAGTTATGGTTTAACATGTACTGACCAAGATGTAAACGATCTAAATGGGCCTCAGAATGTAAATCTCTTTGAAGCAGAGTTTGATAGAGAATCTCTGCAGTCATCAGCACACAGCTGCTGGATTATCCCAGGCTTAACTTCACTGCTTTGAATTAAACACATCAAGAAATCTACGACTCCAGATACTCCATCTACCTTAATATCTGCAACATTAAACTCTGTTATTACAAAGTAAACACAGCTTGAAACAGACTGTTGAACAAAATAAATAAAAACCTGACAAATATCTAAATGTACCACTGCTTACCTTCAGTCCTCTGATGATAAATGGTCGCTCAGCTTTACTGATTACAGTTTGCTAAATCATACACTGCTCGCTCCCTCAGTCCTCACAACAGCAGCTGAACTGCTCTGAACTCTGCATCTACACACAGATGATCTAAACAAATGGAGCCTTAAATCACGTCCCACTTTATCATTTTTATTCTTTACTGGTCAGTTGATTAAATAAAAAATCCAGTGGTTTTAAATAAGACTTGAAACGACTGATTTTGACCCTAAAAGTTTCAACTTTAACTGTTTACTGAGGTCACAGATCGACTGAGGCAGTTTCCCCACAGACGTCTGTTTGTCAAACGCTGCCACCTTCTGGTCATCAGAGAGAATTTAAGGTTCAAGGCTAATCAGACGTAGAAGCTACATCCTTCTTTTATATACAGTCTGTAACTGTCCCTGTGGTCGTTAATCAGAGACTCGTCTGTCATTTATATTTTTAACCTGCTTGGTTAAGTGCCTCCAAACGGTCCAGCAACAACTTATTTTCAAACTGTCTCCTTCATTATTTTCTCTTTAAAGTCTGTTAGTCTTAAAAGATTTTATTTTACTCTGTTGCTTCTCTGACAGAAAAAATAACATAAAAATATCTAAAAGGTTTTGATTTAAATTGCAAAGTATTTGATGAAAATGATGTAATCTGTCAGTGTGTTGGTCCTGTCCTGCATCAGTCTGATTATTACCTCCAGTGTCTTTGTTTTAAAAAGCTCTCAAACTTTGCCGCCAGTTTCCAACTTCAGAACTAATATTTATGTAAAGTTTTGCATGTTTTTGTTTATTTCAGTCACCATGCAGTGTATCAGTTTCTAATCATAGAGCCATACAAACATTTTATTGTTACATATTCATATTATTTTGTAGTGTTTGAGTGCAGGTATTGTCACAGTATTAAGCTCAAACTGGTCTCTGTGTTTGGGGAGGCTGATGAAAATATAAGTTGTAAAACCGAGATTATTTCTGTGTAAATGTATTTTGGTTCAGTCTGTCAACCCACAGTTTTACTCAGAGAAGCAAATTTAACAAACTTTAGTTGAAAAACTGTTATTTTTCACAACGCTCTCTGTTTCTTACTTGGTGTTTTTATTTAGTTATCACTTCATTTCTTTTCTTGTCTTTATATTCAGACTTTAATCCCTTTAGTCTCATTGTCTGAAAAAAATCCCAGTTATGTGGAGGACTGTGCTTTTATTCAACCTTGTGTTTGATGTGAGTTTGGCCAGAATTTGAACTTTGAACTTTCCTTCTGACTTTAGTGTTTTGAAGCCTTCAGGTCTGTGAGGAGAGCAGTTCCCTCTACACCTCTGACCAGAATGTTTAAAAAAATAAAATCAAGGAATTAATTTATTTTTCACTGGTATTGATTTCTGAGAACAATAAAACTGAAGTCCAACCATCAGTGCTGCCTGTGTGTGTGTGTTGGTTGTAAATGTGTTGCTGGTCTTGTGACTGAACTGTGAAGTCTAATTAAACTTGAAGTGAGCAGGAAGCCTGTTGGAGCTGCAGCAGCAGGAGGCTGACTGGAAACTTTCAGGTAAGTCGAAGTTTAAAATTACACACACATTATATTTGTTACCCACCAGACGATATTTAATATATTTAAGGACCAATTTACATTAAATGAAAGAAAAACTTGTGGTGATCATGAACATATGCAGATGATCTGACAAATGTTCATTTAGGACCCGTAAATGTCCATAACACAAATTCTGGGAGCCAATGATCAGACTCCACCCTTCTCCACCTCTGACTCCTCCCTATTCAACAATGCACCAGTCAGTTTGTAGCGCCTCCTACTGGCAGAGGGCCCACAGTCCTGTTAACACAAAGCTCAAGGTGGGATCCTGACGTCACATTCATGGGTGAGGTGAGTCTTGTTTTCCTCTTCATGGAGGTCACACTTGTTCACACTCATCCTTCATTTATGTTAAATCTACACTGAGCTGGACCCCGTGCTGTGACCTACATGGCAGCCTGTGACCAGAGATGTAGCAACACGTTACACAACGATGTGAAAATGCACAAAACATCTTCAGTTTAGAGCTGACACGTTTGGGACGCTGCAGACAATTACAGATTTTGTTCATTTTGTCTGAAGACTGAAACATTTTAAATCTGACACTAAATAAAAATATTAATGCAAACAAATCAATTTTGTTGCTGAACTTTGACAGAGGTCACTGGTGGTGATTAGAGTCTTATCTTCAAATATTCATTATACTGGGAGAAAAAATTGTTATTGTTATTTTCTTTGTAAAAATAATAAAACAGCATTAAATTGGAATTTAAATGTAAAGGGTTAAAAACCAGAATTGTAGTTTTAGGACCAACAGACTGATGAATAAATCAAGTAAACCAAAGTAAAGACAAGCTGCACTTTGACTTTTATTAGAACAATTTGCTGGAACTACAGAGTAATGAAGTACTTCAAGTTTTTGTGTGGATGACTTCCAACCTTACTGTACAGCACAGAGCACAGAGGGACAATATATGTAATCAATATATGATGCAGAATGAACAAGTAACAACTGTGAGCTGAGTCTGAGGCTCATGCAGGACATTTCATAGTGAGGTGTCTTTGGTTGGATTATTCAAACATTTACATCAAAGCACCAAACACATTTCTCACAGATGAAGGTCTTAGAATTAGAATAATGTGACTGTGTCCATTTCCCATCACTGTCACAACAGACTCCATTGTAACCATAACTGGGTTTCCCATATCCTTCTGCCAAGAACCTGTCAGAGAGATCAAACATGATATGAAACTGGACTAAACTCATAACTATTGTCACATTCATATAAATATGAGTATAAATATTTGCTGTATTTCTTTCCCAGGTTTCTCGCCCACTTTCCCTCCTTTAGACTTTTCTCTGAGAATCATCATGCACACTAAAACAGCTTTCAAGCTTTGATGAATATGAAATCTTCCTGCTGTAAAATGGAGAATAAAAGAAGTCAGAGCTGACTTTCTGCTGTTTGAAACGGTTTTGTCAGCTGTTTACAGACATCACTTTGAAATGTGTGTCTATCAGGTCATATTTACTGAAGCTTCTTCCTTCATATGTTCTGAAGTTTTACAAACACCAAAGAAGAAGAGACAGGAATTCTCTGAAACAGTTTTTGTTCTGTGAGAAAAGAAACATTACAGCACAAAAAACATGAAGACAAATTGAACAAAGTGAAATGTGTCGGTCGCTGCTTTGAACATTTTTCAATCCTGATTTCTTCAAACTGACTTGTTGTAACTGAACGTCATCACAGACTGCAGATGAAGAGAGTTCAAGCACAGCTGTTCATTCAAAGAAGGATTTCTGCTTTTCTTTACATTCAGTTTGTGGGACTGTTGGAAAATAGCTCAGCTCATGTATTGCTGATCTATCTTCCAAAACATCAATGTTTCACTTCTAAATAATAACTCTGGAATAGAAAAACTAATGTCTCACGTTTCTGTCAGCGCTGATCCGTCCACCCATTCCCATTCATATCGTCCTGATGACCATTTAGCTTGCAGACCAATCCAGGACTCTCCTCCCATGTTCCTGATAAATTCCTGTTTGAGAAGAGACACAAATATTGTCTCCAGTCATAATTCAGCACTTCTGTTGTCGTAACATCATCTTGTGAATCTGTCTGAAGGAAGAATAAATGTGATGAAACTTTTCTTCCATTGTGCAGAAATCAGAAAGAGCCAAAGAATCAATGAATATCAGCTCCTCCTGTAGCTCAGTCAGTGTTGCAGTGGAATCAGTGTTAACAAATCATTTGATTCAGTTGGATTGAATCAGAAAAATAATCTGGATTATGAGGATTACTCTCATTTTATAACATTTCTCTTATTTCAAGGTTTTGTGTTGACTTGGTTTCTAAGGATTATCTAAACTGGTTCCAGTTTAATCCTGGTTCTTTAACTCCTTTGAATTTCTCTCCTTCATGATTCAATGTGAACATCCAGTTTGCTGTATTGTAATCTATCCACCTCCCAAATCCTGCAATCATTTCCTGAATGAATTCTCTAATCTTCTCTCATCTGTTCTTGTTCATATTGATAAAGTCATTTTAGTCGATGACTCTAATTTACTTATTGATGATCCCTCTAACAACACTGCCACACAACTGATGAGCACTGCAGCATCATTTCATTGAGTGCATCATGTTAGCGGCCCCACACATAACGCTGAGCTTCCACATGTCTGACCTACTATCCAATCACAGATGTATCATCTTTGACAGGCTTACAGTCAGTGTTGTCTTCCCAGAGACAAACTGCTGTCACTCCCATGTCTTCTAATGACTGTGGACATTTTAGATTTCTTCACTGGCAACATCAACAGTATCAGGTCAGAGTTCAAGTCTGTAGCTCTTCAACCGCCCCAAGTCTCTCATCCAGTTCTGTTGTTGGAGTTCAAACTCCTTCCTGCTGCCATCTCCCCCTGACTTCTCTCTATTAGAAATCAGTCCCTTTCATTTCAGCTGACTTTCAAACAGCCAGAGTCTTTCTGAGTGGAATCAACCCTCCTTACATCCCACTGTTTTAAATCCAGTTGCTCGTCAGCTCCTTCAGATCTTTGATCAGTTCCAACCTGCTTACAGACAAACCACAGCACTGAAACAGCTTTCATGAACATTACTAACCAGATTCTTCTGCTGGGATAAAGATGAACACTCCATCTGAGTCCTGCTTGACTTCTCTGCAGCCTTCATGCTGTTGATGGTGCTCCTCTTATTAACACACTACAAACTGGCATCACTGGTGCTGCTCTCACATGGTTTTCTTCATATTATCAAACAGATGCTTCACAATTCATATTAATCAATGTGTGTCCTCATCTGAGTCCCACATGCCTCAATCCTTGGACCAATTCTGTTCTCTTTATAAATGCTGCCCCAGTGACATCTGCTTAATGGTTTTAATGGGATCTCCTAGCACTGCTATGCAGATGACACCCACACTAATACTTTTCTGTCGAGCCTCTCCGGCCTCAGTGAATGCTTCTCTCTCATCATTTCATGGATTTAAACTTCCTTCATCTCAAACTGAAGTTCTGCTGTTTGGCTCAGTTTCTCTGAGGAGGTCAGTCAGTACATCGTCCCCCTCACCAGTAACATCAAATCACCTGTTACAGACTTTGGGATCATTTTGAACCAACAGCTGAATTTGAGCCTCACATGTCAAAGGTCACCCAGTCTTGTTTCCTTTACCTCAGAAATGTTGCAAAAATCAAATCTTTACTGTGATTCAATCATCTGGAACTTTGAGTTCATACTTTCATTTTCTCCTGCCTGATTATTGGAATTCACTTTTCACCTGCATTTCTCAGTCCTCCATAGTTGGTCTGCAGTTAGTGCAGAACTCAGCAGCAAGGCTGCAAACAAACCCTGGCCTGCAGTCTCATATCTCACCTATTCTTGCTTCTCTTCACTGGCTTACAGTCAAATTCAGAATCCTCTTTTAAATCCTGTTATTACCATATAAAGCTGTGCATGAACAGGCCCCTGCTTATATAGCAGAGCTTCTTGGACCTTCTCACTGCAGCCGGCCTCTCTGATCATCTAATCAGCGTCTCCCAACTGTCCCTCGCTCTGATTTTAAACCAGAGGCCATCGTGCTTTTGAGCTTGTTGCAGCCAAACTGTGGAACAGCCTTCCTCAGACTATCAGCTCAGCTGACTGTTAACGGCTGAAACTCATTTTACAGGTTTGCTTTCTTTTCCTTTATTTTCCTCCAGAGTTTCTAACTATTGTGTTTCTGATGGAATGAATGTCTGCTGCTTTGTTTATGTGTCTGTATGTTTGCACATGTATACTTATCATCAATGTGTGGCTTTATTCAACGTATGAAGAACTTTGTAACTCACTGTCAGCTCCATCAAAGATCACACAGACATGAACAAACACACCCACCTGTTCCTCTTTGCTGTTTATGATCACCAGATCAGCTCCTTTATCCTGACAGTCTCCCCTGCTGTCAGACCAAGTTTTACTCTCAGTGGATTTAAAGTAACAGCTGCTTCCAATTCTCGTCCATCGATCAGGACACTTCCCTTAAAGTCAAACACATGTTTTAAAGACAGACTTTGTGTCATGTTGTATCACATTAATAAGATCTCTGATTTCAGTCTGTAGTCAAAAATCTTTGGTTCCTGTCATTTTCCCTGTAAATCCTTCATTTAAACTCAGGTTTTCTCTCTTATTCATAATTAACTGAAACTTACATTTATACAGAAAAACTGTTACACAGCATCAAACATTTAGGATTCAAAATAAAGACACAATCAGGTTATCACTGTGTAACACTGATGTTTTCTATTAGTTATTCAAACTTTATTACCTTCTATCTTCTCCTTCAGCTTCTTCACTTCTTCCTGTAGCTGACTGTGGTTTTTACTCAGTTTATCATAACTGCTCTGTAACTCAGTCAGGTTGGTTTTTGTGTCTTTGGAGAAAAACAGATTAAAATTCAGTTAAAATATTCTGAACATTAGGTGTGATGTTAGAATCAAGGATTCTCTCACCTTGAAGTTCATCCTGGAGTTGACTCTTGTTCAAAGCATCTGAAATATTTTAGTGAAACCAAAATAAAATAAAATGAGTGAAACATTGAACAGAAATAATCTTCTTCCTCTGCATTGTCAAATATATCAATAAGAGTCAGAAACTTGTGCAGCCATTGTTCTTTAACATGTCCTGTGGGTGGAGCTGTTAGAACTACAGGAAATCTGATGAGCTAAATACGTATCAACTGTGAACAAAAACCACTGACAAGATTCAAAATAATTGTGCTTCAGTGTGGAGGAAGAAGGTGAAGAATCAAACAGCATTTTTCACCTGTAGTCAGAGATGTTCTCTATATGCTGTGAAAGAATAGATTCTGACTCATGTGACATGTGCCTGTTCTCACTGAAAATATGTCTTTTTACATTCAGTCAAAGCTGCTCTGAGGCTTCAACACTTCCTCTTTCTGGTTATTTATAATTAATAAATGTTTCTTCCTGCAGCTTCCAGGTAGCTGTTGGTTAAGGTGACTAGTTGCCCACTGCTGTTAAAGTGTTTCCTGCTTTCAGACGTCCTTTTGCAGGCGTCTCTGTTTTCTTAGAGTGCTCTGGTTCGTGTACAGGTGTGATGTTTCTGCTGATTCAGCATTAAGTCTGTCACACCTCCACAAGGGCCTAAAGGTCAGCTGAAGGTCATCAACTGATTTAAAACATAGAATAAGTATATTTTAAATCCAACCATCAGCAGCTGCTGGAAGTTTTCTCTGTATTGTTCTCTTGTTGTGATTTGGCGCTTTAAATCAAATATAAATAAAATTGAACTGAATTAAATTTTCCCATCAAATGGATGGAACTAACATTAACTTGTTACCTAGTTGTTTAATACACCAAGTGAACTAACTAGTCAACATAATGACAGACGGCCACTGTCTAACGTAGTGTGACTGCGCCTGTATCAGTCTGCAGCCAAAGTCACGGCTCTCTGCTTCGGACCACTTGGTGGGACTCTCTCTGTGAGTTTGACTCTGCTGTGCTGCAACTCCAAATGTTTCTTTAAGTTTGACGTAGTGTTTTTGAAGGTAGATAACGCTTTTTTCGCCAACACAGAGTGTACAACGAACCTTAATATTGAAATCTTTAGTTGACAGAAGTTGTAGTTGTATAAAGCGCTTTGAGTGCTCAGAAGAGTAGAAAAGCGCTATATAAGAACCAGACCATTTACCATTTACCATTTACCGAAACTCAAAATAGTGACTATATTTCCAGCTAAAGAACAAACATCTCTCCCCCTCCATTGTTGTTTACACTATTTTACTGGCTGCTTGTGAGGGGCAAACGTGACCTGTTGCTTATGTGATGTTTCACGACACATGCGTTTGTCATCCGCCGAGATGAAAAGAAGAAACCAAATCGTTTTGCTTAAAAAAATTAAAAAATTAGATTAGTCGTTACTGAAAAAGTGGTCATATTCAGAGTAACGCGTTCACTGATCCTTACAGACCAAAACTCATTTAGTCCTGAATGGAAACATGTTTTTAATGCTGGAAAGGTGCTCATTTTAACATGGGAGTCTGTGGGGACTGACTCGCTTTCAGCATCAGCCTCCAGTGGTCATTAAAGGAACTGCAGTTTTTGGTGCTACTGTGTTGGCTTCATGTACTTCCTGTATTTGCTGTGGCAGAAGGACACGTTCTGGTTGTGAAGCTGCATGTTTGTTGGCTGCTGGGATTCAGTATCAGCCATACATTCATTTGCAGGAGAAGTTCAGAGGTTGTATCTTATCTTACAGCATATGGACAGGATGATGATCCCAGCTAACATCAGGAGGCACAGCACTCTTAGAGCCAGTGTAGCACATCTGAAAGAGCCCTTCTGGACTGAAGGAGGACTCTGAGTCTGTGGTCCTGTTAGAAAGCAGTGTGGATGTTGGTTTGTGCTAATTTCCTGTCACTCTGTGTTTAACACATAGTGGTCACTACAGGCTGTTGTCTTGTATTTGTGTCAGTGTTGATGGTCTACTTACACATAAATTACTACATTGGACACTGATGTGTCACTCCATACCAAATACTTAATATCAAATGTATGTTGTCCACCTAAGTGGACATGTAAAAAACTCTTTGAAAAGTAATTCATGCATGAAAGGCTTAATAGACCTGTGGTTGTGGTTGTATCAGCTTAGCTTCATAAAAGGGTCGGTAGCCAAAAAAAAGGAAATCTTACATCTGCACTGTGACTAAAGTGCGTAAGTAAATTTCTCGTTCTCTACTCTACAGTACACTTATTTTTATGATTTATTTACCTCCTTCCTCTGATTTAAAATGAACATAACTATCTCTGATCTCATCTGTACTCTCGTAGATATCCACCTCCCTCTGCTCCCACTCTGCTCTGTCCTCCTTTCTGCTGTATCTCACCTTCTTTGATAGATCTGGTTCAGCATAAATATCTGAGGACATCGTGAGAGGACTGAGACGCAGGAGTTTAAACTGTACTCTAACAGTCCTGCAGTACTGACCCTGGTAGATATCGAGCTGTTCTGTACTGATGCTGCTCTCAGTGTTTCTTGTCCAGCCTTCTGTCTGCTTTCAGACAGGAAGAAGCTTTGAGGAAGTGGCTGCATGCAAAGAACCACAAACCCAAACTTTCATTTAATTAATGTGCATAAAAACCTCCAGTGTGGTGGAACCCACAAATAGAACATTTCATTGTATTTATATTTGCAAAGCCACTCAGAAACCTGTGAAAACATTTTGCATGAAACAAGAATAATTTCATTTTTCTTTGTTTAACTAAAGGTGAGCTCATGGTGAAACAAACCACAACCACATTCATACCTCTTGCTCACAGTGTGCACAAAGCAGGAAATGTCTCTTTGTCAGTAACACCTTTTTCTGTTGCCTGATAGTGAAACATGTCAAACTGTTTAAGATTTCATGTGACTAAAGTTACTAAATTGTTTTTCAGTTTTTCTCAGTCCATAATTAAACATCAAAAAGTTTTCCCTACGGTACGTCACAGTGTTGTGAACAAAATATTGAGAATGACACCCAAACTACATATCAGCTTCATGTCTTATTGAACAGGACATTAAGTCAGTTTTGTAAGATAAGGTCGTTCTATGAGCAAGGTTATTAAGGGTCTGCTCAGTGGCTAATGACTTGTAACTGATTGTTAGGTTAGCCTGTTCTTTCCTCAGCTGCTTACTCAGATGCATTCCACATCCTGTTTCAAACACATTTCATCCATCAGGTGAAGTCACAGTGGCTATAGCCATCTTTTACTCCAGTAGTTTAGCCTACTTTCATATTTTGCACTATTGATTGATGCAGTTCAGTTGTTTTGTTTTATTTTCTTTTTGTATATGGCTAGAGTACAGACAACAAGAAGTCTGAAAGAAAAAGAAGAAGAAGAAGTGAAAACCTGAACAGAATCTTAATAAAATGCTCCTCTTCATCCTCACTTCATGCCTCGTCTCCTGAGCTGAAGTCAGGAGTTAAACACATGAAAACGTGCATAAACATAATTATTTTTTCTTGATATTGTCACAATTACTTATCGTCAGCAGATTAGACATGTAACCCTCTCATTGCAAAGGAACAAGAGATGGACAGCAAACACAACAGCAGCATGGTGTAAGCTATTATTATACCAGCAGATGTTAGGCTGAAGTGTTCTAAAAATCACTTTCACTTTGATAAATAGTTTGATTACATTCTCACATAATATTAGGCTTTATTCACTCAGCGTCAAAGCCCAACAAAGTTACAGCCACTTCAAAGAAAGTTTGACTAACAACAGTGAACAGCAGCTAACAAAGGCTGACCATGGCTAACAGCAGCTAACAGAGGCTAATCATGTCTAAGAACAGCAAACAGAGGGTAACTACGGCTAACAGGGGCTAACCATGGCTAAGAACAGTAAACAGAGGCTAACCACTGCTAACAGCAGCTAACAGAGGCTAACCATGGCTAAGAACAGCAAACAGAGGCTAACCAAGGCTAACAGCAGCTAACAGAGGCTAACCACGGCTAAGAACAGCAAACAGAGGCTAACCACGGATCACAGCAGCTAACAAAGGCTAACCATGGCTAACAGCGGCAAAAACACAGCACTATACACCAAAGTAAAGTAAATATACACTAGTATATGTTCATATTTACTCCCCTTACCTCAGTCTCAAAGTGTATATATATTTATTCTTCTTATTCTTCTTATTCTTCTTCTTCCTATATTTATTGTTTTCTCTTGCACGGTATGGAACTGGAGCCTCGTCGTCTCGTCTCTCTATATACTGAACTGCGTATAGCAGAGATAAAGTTTACTTTGACTTTGACTACCAACATTTCAACCTATCTTCAAACCTCAGTATGGCTGAGCTTCACTGACTCCTTTCACAAAGTTTTATGATACTTTCCAGAGTAAATAAAGATTGATGTTTATCACTCATTGACAGCTGAGGAAAACAGTGGAGTGTCAGCCTTCCAAAGATAGGAAAAACTGTGGGGCAAATCCCGTCCAACCAGTGGTAGAAGCATGCAGGCTACCTGCCACTGTCATGGGGTCCAATCTAAATGTTATGTTTTTTGTCTCACTATAACATGTTTGTCATATAGCAGCCACTTCAGCTATAACTATGCACTTGAACTGGGTGGGTAAAAATAAAGATCCCAATGAAAATGAGCTAAAAGCAGAAATGGTAAAATATCTTGTTACCTTCAGTTTCCTGTCATGTTGCTTAATATAATCAAAGAACTATGAGGAGTCTGAAGCAACCATTGAACATTTACTCAACGACAGAGAGCCATGTTGTCAAAAGCCTGTACTAAAAACATGTCATGGTTCTGGGTCATTGTGACCCAGTGTTTTTGAGTTCTTGTGTTTTGGTGTCATTTTTGTATAATGGTTTATGTTTTAGGTTCATTAGCGGTCTTTATGTTAGTCTGTCTTGAGTTTCTTATTTTCATTTTGGTTTCTGGTCTTTTAGCTTTGTGTCTCTGTCCTTTGTGTCCTTCTCTGTGTATCTGTGTTTATGTTAGTTTGTGTGTCCTTGTGTCTTCTTTCCTTTTTCACTTCCCATGTTCTCATCCTTATGTTTAATTCCATGTCTCCCCTGCCTGTCAGGTTTATTCCAATGTTTCCCCAGCCCGTCACGTCTTTCCTCTCACTCTCTCTTTTTCTGTGCCTCGACCCCCTTAACTGTTTCCACATCCCCCTCGTTATCTCATCTCATTATCTCCTTGTTCCATCTCGTTTCCCTGAGCGTTCTTTCCTCTCAGTTCCCGTGTCATGTTGTGTGAGTTAGTCTGCGTCTTAGTGCTTCCTGTTTTAATCTGATAGTCTCCTGTCTGGTGTGCGTCATGTTCAGTTTTGTTTTCCCCGTCGCTTTACTTAGATTACATTCAGCTGTGTTCCCTCCTGTGGCTTGTTCCCTTGTTTGCCCTTGTGTGTATTTATGGCTTGATCTCCCTCTGCCCTCCGTTGCGATCTCATACCCGGCTGTGTGTTCTGTTCATAGTCTAGTTTCTAGGTTTTCCAGTTTTCTTTCTGTATTAACTTTTTCCACCCGACACAGCTGTGTTTTGTGTCAAAGTCATGTCTGTGAGTCTGTGTTTAGGTCCAATCCTGCCTGCTTCATGCAGCTAATTCTCAACAAAACTAAGATTTCTTTATCTGCCTTCATATAAGGAGGCATTCAGGGTCACCTGATCCAGCCTAACTATATGCTTTATCAAAAAGGAAAGTTTTAGCCTGCAGTCTGAGAGCAAAGTGCTCTAACAGGGTGATACGACACCATAAGGTCATTAAGATAAGATGGGGCCTGATTATTCAAGACTTTGTATGTGAGGAGCAGAATTTTGAATTCTGGATTTAACAGGAAGCCAATATAGCAGAAACATGCTTTCTCTGAAGGCTTTTCAGCGAGTTTTTAGGACATCCTGATAATAAAGAATTACAGTAGTCCAGCCTGGAAGTAATAAATGCATGAACTAGTTTTTCAGCGTCACTCTGAGACAGGATATTTCTAATTTTAGAGATGTTGCGCAAATGGAAGAAAGCAGTCTTACATATTTGTTTAATATGTGCGTTGAAGGATATATCCTGGTCAAAAATGACTCCAAGGTTCCTCACAGCATTACTGGAGGCCAAGGTAATGCCATCCAGAGTAAGAATCTGCTTAGATACCATATTTCTAAGATTTTCAGGGCCGAGTACAATAACCTCAGTTTGATCTGAATTAAGAAGCAGAAAGTTAGCGTCCATCCAGGTCTTTATGTCTTTAAGACATTCCTGCAGTTTAACTAATTGGTGTGTGTTACCTGGCTTCATGGATAGATAGAGTTGGGCATCATCTGCATAGCAGTGAAAATGTATGCTATGTCTTCTAATGATGCTGCCTAAGTGTAGAGAATTCTAACAATTAGTATAACTCTGAGGTGTTGGTTCATTGAAACTAACATAACCATCCTGCTGTAACCAGGTTTATTAAGCCAGAGTAAAACAGTTTTGTTGATCAGTTATTAAATCATGTGCTCACAGAGATTTGGAAGAGAGACACCTAATGTTTAATAATCCACATTCTTCATTTGTTTTCTGCTGGTTTGGGTGCAGACACAGTCACTAAGTACACAGGGTTTTGGGGAGATAACACTACATGGTAATAAAATTTCTCACAGCGTGTCGTGATTGCAGCCAGAATCAGCAGATACAGAACTCCCAGGTTCACTTCAAAGCCTCTGAAACTGCTTCTTTTCCCAGCTGGAAGCTTCTTCTGAGTGCCATCGCCTAAAGGGAAAAAAACAACAACTTTTTTATATAATAATATTACTGATTTCTTTTTGAGATTTTTAATTCTGGTGCATGCCTCAATTAAATGGATCTGCCTTGTAGTAATAATGACATTTCCAACAAGTTAATCTTGTATATTTGAGAATTACAGGAAATCAGGTAAAATGTTCTTCTGGAGGAAATCAAGGTAGATGTAATATGGTGCAAAATCACATCTTTAGTTTATTCCCACATGTATTGATTCTTCAACAATGTCTGACAAATAAACAAAAGGACAATATCAATAATGATAATTATGAATAATCTTATTATTATTATCTTCATAATTTGCTCACAGGACGACTTATTTTGAGATGTTAGGTCCCAGCCAAGCAGGCATAGAGACCACTTAATGATCTCCTGGCAACCACTCTTTGCTAGCAAAACTGTGCGTTCCTCAGCCAGTTTCTGGGTGGTTGCTGGCAGTCACAAAAAGGAGTTGGTCGCAAAGACATTATGCTGCACCATTAATTTCCTAGTACTGCAACAGTTGTATGAAGACCCTGGCAGAAATAGAAACTAACGTGTCAACTATTCACAAAGCTGAATAAAAGGTGCAAAGTGAACATTTAATTCAATTCAATTTGAATTCAGTTATAATTATATAAGGATGTCCAGATAATAATATAGATACAATAATACAATAATACTGATAATAATAATTACAGTAGTCTGGCCTTAAATAATTCTGCCATCCTTGTGAGATAGGAAGATTTTTAATCTTATAGATACTGTACAAAAGGAAAAATCAGTTTAACTCATTGCTGTGTGTCACCTGGCTTCATGGACAGATAAAGGTGGGTATCATCTGCACAGCAGTGGTAATGTCTGCTATGCCTTCTGATGATACTGCCTAACAGAAGCATGTATAACGTAAACAAAACTGGTCCTAGCACAGAACCCTGTGGAACTCCATAATTCACTTTTGTTTATGAAGAAGATTCTTCTTTAACATTCACCTTCAAAGTACAAGTTGAACCTTTTGAAACAAACTGGCTTTAGCAACTTTAACCCTGAAGGTAAATGTTCTCTATTTCCAGTTTGCATCACTTGATGCAACACACTTGATCATTTCCACACAAATGCTGCAAGACCATGGGAATCTGCCAGCAATTGGCTTGTGCACATTTTTCCATAGTGTACGAAGGCCACCACTGGGTTACTAACTTGTCTCTAGGCCTGGGTCACTAAAGCCTCGAAAAAACCTAATAGTATAATTGGCTCTGAAAACAGTACTTCAACTTGTTTTCTGAGGTTATTTGTGCTCCACACAGTTTCTAGCAAGAGTTTGTTTTTTAAACTTCTGTTGCAGCACCGAAGAGCTCCTGCTGGATGAGCCATTAGAGTCATGCAGCACTTCCCTCTTTTATTGTAAACTTTTAAAATGTTCGCTGCTTCCTACTTACCAGCTTCTTGTAACCCAACATCAGGATGCTGTTCTCCATCATCTGTCATCTGCACCTCGCTGTACTCTCTCTCTCGTCCATCACTGTGGGTCTTTCTGCTGTATTTCACTCTAAAATCTGCTGCAGCTTGAATTTCTGCAGACATCTTGGTGGGTGAAAGTATTTGATGAGGCTTCGATGTCTGTCTGGTTTGTTTCCGAGTCGGGCAGCTTTTAATAGACATCAAACAGGAAGTAGCAGCAGACCAAAGCACAAACAGAGGGGCCAACTTCATTTCTGCTTTGCATTGTGGTTAGCAAACTTTTTACTGAGAGTTGATTTAAAAAAAAAAAAAAAGAAGAACCTAAAAAGTTATTTATAAATTTTACTGTCTGTTATAACACAGAAATAGTAACTCAGCAGCAATAATCTGCATATAATGCCTTTTTCATGAGTCCTCCTGGTTTCATGACTCTGTACACGTCATAAGTACATAGAAGCACATAAGTGTCACAGGAAATATGAGGTTGGGCACTGTGTCACTGCTGTGTTTCCCTCAGCACAGACTGGCCACCACAGCCTCTTCAGGTCACACACTTTATTTTCCAGCACACACATGAAATGTTTCTGACTGAGCTGCTCTGCTGTTGAGCCCGACTGAGGGAAATGTGTTTTATAGGGTTTAGTTCCAGCTTCTCCCAAACAGCCACAGTGAACTTGTCCACTTACTGCATCTGTCTTCAGGTCTGAGTACACTACCAAAACAGAGATGCAGTCACTCTGTTTTTCAACTGAAGCTTGTCATGTTCACAATTTCAGAAGGAATTTCAGGAGAAAATATCTGTCTATTAAAAAGATTTCATTTGCTTTTGCATGTGAAATTCCCATTTTACAGCACTGGACTGTGATGTGATACCACAGTCAGCCTCACACCAAAGATGACCCTCAGAGCGGGCCGTACAGTTTTATACTACAAGAAGAACATGTATTATTATGTATAGTGTGAGATCATTAGTAAAACATATGTTATTTTATGCCCGTAGGTAGTTGAATTATGATAACAGCTGTAGGACATATATTATCCTTTAGTTTAAATGGTGTGCTGGGTATGTAGTTTAGTCCTCATTATACTTTTGGGTTAAAAAGAATATAATCATTTTGTAGTTCATTAGACAAATGTGCATCACTCTGTATCCTTGATCTGCTGTGAATGTCTTACACTGTTTTCTTGACATGCTTTACTGCTGAATCATAAAAAGTAAGGTTGTATGCAGGAGACTCTGTGTCTAGGACAGGGGAGATAGACCACATTCCATCCCCCCACCTTGTTTGGAGCAGAAGAACAGGGAGCCAAGGTCAGGAGCCAGTCTCGCTAAGAATTAGAAAAACATGTGAAGATGTAGCTTTTATGACTAGGTGGGGGTCGCCAGAAGCTATAAGAGGCTGTGAAATCTGCCACCATTTTGAGACATGCTGTGACCCTCTGCAAGCATCTCTCCCGTCCGGACGTTCTTATGCTCTGAAGTGTTGAATTGTATGGAAATAAATGATTGTTGATTGAGCATTTATACACCGAGTATTGTCCTTCCTTCAGCCCAAAGATTAAAAGAATTGGGAGAATTTAACAACTTGGTGCCGTGACCCGGATCTTTGGCGTGCTGAGGAGGGGCAGATTTGCCCTGTGGTGAGATCGTGGGGCGAGGCGAACAGAAAGGACCGGTCCAAGCAGAAAGGTAAGCACAGCCTGTTGTATTATAAATACCAAATGTGCATATTGGGCTTTCCAAATTAATCTGTTCGCTGAGTTACACGTATTTTCACATTAAATTTGTCGGTGTCTGGTTTTTGGCGCAAGATACTAACAACATAAGTTGAGGCCGAATTCCAGTGTGTTAGATAAACTGCTTCTACCAAGAAACTAATAATATACTACGTTGAGCTAGTTGCAGCCCACTTTACCTTCCACATTTAACTTTGTCTAAGACTGGCTTCTGTAGCTCTTTTGGAGATGTGGCCATATGTCCAGTACATTGAATAGAGGTTTTGAAGTTGGTTTATGGTGTCGGTTAAGCCCTCGTTGATGCGGTCATAAAATTAGTATAAAATTAAGGTTAAGCAGATGCTGGCTTACGGTGTCGGTTAAGCACCAGTAACGCGTGATGCGTAACGCGTCCGTAGGTTTTGGTTTATGATGCGGCCGTGTTCTGGTGATGCGGTCGTAAGTGCAGCATGAGTGGTAGCTGGTTTCAGCACATTGAAAAGAGGTTAGACGGTGGTTTATGGTGTCGGTTAAGCCTCGAGGGCTGCGGTCATAAAATTATAAGTAAAATATTTACTTCACCCCGATTAAAGGGAAAGCAGACGCTGGTTTATGGTGTCGGTTTTGAGCCTCGGGGACGTGTGCATCACTTCTGTTTATGATGCGATTTTGCCCCGTGGTGGCGGCCATAAGCGCAGTGAAAGGGGTACATGGTCTATGGTGCGGTTGTGCTTCGGAAGAGTTCTAACAGTTGAGTTCAGAGGTTTCTGTGTAAATTTCCGCTGATGAAAAGCGCTCTCTGTGGGTCTCACTGCTGGTGAGGCGCGCTCTGGGCGTTGTGTGTGTGAAGCGCGCTCTGGGTGCTGTTCTGTGTGTGAAGCGCGCTCTGGGTGTTCTGTGTGTGAGGCGCGTTCTGGGTGCAGTTTTGTGTGTGGGGCGCGCTCTGTGTGTGAAGAGTGAACACAGTGACAGTGGCGGTTGATGTGTGAATAGGAGGTCATTAGTGCGAAGAAAATGCTTTAAGATCAAAGGTTGACGCCTAGTGTACCTGTGGAAATTAAGTTTGTTCATGGTGTGGCGACCCCCCTGTCTGTGGACGCACAGGCCGGTCCAGCGGCGTCTGGGTGCCGAGGTGGCGACTTGGGAACTTAGGACTCCCGCATAGCTACAGAATAACACTGGAACGGCCGTGTAATCACGGGTTCACATTTATTCTGGAATAGAACAAGAGAATGCTTTCACATCTAAGGTTGAGTTCTATCATAGATGAAATATAAAAAGGTTGAATTCCTCGTTTCAGTGGTTGAAATTGTTGTGTGCCTGTCCCCTGACGAGTGTGAAATTAAATAAAGAGGGAATTTGGAGCCACATAGAGATAGACGGGCATAATTAGGTGTATTACTCTGTGGTGTAATAAAAAATAATAAAAAAAGGAGAGAGAGAGTGTGAGGAGTGTGTAGCGGGGTGAATATGTCGGGTCTTAAATCTGACATAGAAAAAGGAGAAATGCAGGGTGAGTGGAAAACTTTTGAGAAGCAGAGAGAGGAGTTGTTGCGGGCGCTGAAGGTCATGCGACCTGGGAGCGCGCCAGAGAAAAAATCAGAGGTTGCAGCTGTGGCAACAAAGATCAAGGAGTTGTGTGAGAATGAAGGAGCGAGAGGAGATTTACGAGGTTCATTGGCAAAAGTGCTTCTGGGGGTAGCACAGAAGCGGCAGGAGCAAGAGCAGGAGATTAGTAAACAGATAGAGGAGGCCTCAGTTTGGGGGAGGCGGAGGCTAAGAAGCCAGTTGCAAGAAGTGCAGGAGGAGAGAGCCCGCGTAACAAGGTGGGCAGTGACATGTCAGGGGGTGGAGCATTGGATGAGGGAGCGAAAGGAGGAGCCTGATAAGCTGATGCTGCCGGCTACCCCGGTGAAGTCATCGCTCACTAGCTCCCCTCCTCCCTATCAGGCCCCCGCCCCCCTCTATCCTGTGCTGAGAGTAGAGCAGGGCTGTCTCTCTGGTGGGGATGGCCAAGTGTTAGAGGTTACAGGAGGCTATGTAGATTGTGAAATATCTAAAGAGTCCAAACGGCCAACTCCAACACCGAAGAGTGGAATATTAAAGCAAAATTCTACTTTTGTCGGTGAGGAGGGAGCCTGTGGCGGAGCACAAGCCCCGCCCATGAAACAGTCACCTCAGCAGGAAGAGAGTGAAGAAGATAGGGCTGTGCGGCTGGTTGAAACAGTTATATCGACTTTAGAGCAACGATATCAGATTTCTGATGATGAGTTAGGGAGTGGAATAGTTGTTGCACCACAGGTGGGAAAAGGTGAGGTGTGCGGCCCTTATGAGGACGCATACGAGGGATGGTTATCTGGCACACTTGATGACAATATTCAAGTGGGCGGCTGTGGGAAGCAGAGACTTGAAGCAGGGCCAGAGCTAGGAGGGGCCTTTCACAATAGGGTAGCTAGAGAAAAAGCAGGGAGAGGCAGAGTAGTCAGGCCCAAACCCGGAAACATACCACACCCCATGGTGCGTCGAAGTCAGGATGAGAGGGACAATCTTTCTTTGCCTGGAGAGTTCCCCCTGGTGGTGACCGCTGGGGGTCACATGAAATACAAGCCATACGGAGTGGGAGATGTTAATGCATTGACTGAATTATTACCTCCTATTACAGATGGAGGTGCGGGGTGGTTGAGAGAGTTTGACAGAGCAACAACAGGTGTTCAATTGGCTCTGGGAGATTTCAGAGCTGTGGTTGCCAGATGTGTCAAAGGCACAGCTCTGGATGATATAGAGAAGATAGCAGGCACAGGATTGATGGTTGATAGCACCCCATTTTGTCGTGTTGTGAATGTAATATCACATGCATTACGTGAAAAATATCCCACTCCAAATGCTGCAAAGATTTTGAAGCTGTTGTGGAAGCCTGATCAAACTCCAAGGGAGTACATTGAACAGGCTAAAGCTACGTGGGCCCTTAGAACAGGCCAGCATCCCGGTAGAGAAGGGATGCAACAATTGTGGTTCAGAGAAGCTGTGTTAAAAGGTGTGCCCGAACAGGCCATGTTAGATAACCCCGACATGGAGGGGGCGGAGTCTCACGTGTGGGAGAAGCATCTGGTGCATCGCCTGCAGAAAGCTCATGATGAGGCTATGGCTAAGGATGAGGACACAGATAACATGAAAGAGCAATTGTTGAAATTACAGCTGGGTGAAGCGAGGGTGAGGGCAAATGATAAAAAGAAAGAAGATAAAATAGTAAAAGCAATGGTAACCCAAGGTTACCAGCAAATGGGGACAGAAGTAGATCCTAATGTATTGCCAGCTGACACACAGGGACCTGCGCGAGGAACAAATTGGGGTGGCCGTGGGGTCGGTAGAGGAAATTGGGGTTCACGTGGTGGTCAACGGGGAGGAGGCGGCGGCATGGGCAGGCAAAGGGGTGCGCTGAGAGGAGGTCTATATGTGCCTGGGACTGTGTGCTTTAACTGTGGTCAGACTGGACATTGGGCTCGAGAGTGCCCTGAACCACCTCAACCAGGTTATCAGCCACGTCCGGCCATAAGGGGGCGCGGGCGTTGGTCGGCCCCAAACTCCCAGATGGCTCCTCTAGGGCAGTATCCAGTGGAATACTGGCAGCAGGAACAATACTGACACACCCCACAGAGAGGCCTGGGCATAGGGGGAGGGGCAGACCCCCTGGTGCCACTGAGGGTTCAAGGACGTAACCTGCCCTTTCTAGTGGATACAGGAGCAACATATTCCACCATTCGTACTGCTCCTGAAGACATCCCACTGTCAGACACCAGAATCAGTGTGATCGGCTTCTCTGGGGTACCTATGACCCTGCCAGTAACCGCCCCTTTAAAGACTGAACTAGGACGCCAGTCCTTAACACATTCATACATGGTTTCATCACAAGTTCCAGTTAATTTATTGGGCAGGGACCTGCTCATTAAGCTTGGAGCTACTATCATGTGTGGAGCTGATGGATTAACAGTGACTTTGAAAGATGGCACACAGCTGTCCTGTTTGCAATCAGGAACGAGGGGACAGTGGCTGTTATCAGAGGATTGTGAACGCACAGCACAGATTTACTGGGCGCGACTGACCACATCAGATGGAATTCTGGCACAGTACCAACTCTGGCGTCCCTGGATAATGTCCATGTCTGTTTATTCACCCCCGCGTGACCCCTACCACGTGACCTTGTTTTACGATCGCGAGCATACTGAGTGGTTTGAGGATCTATTTTATGAGTGTTTAGATGAGAAAGCTTGGGAGCTTAACTCTCAGGACATCTATGTTGGTTCAGCTGGAGTGGCAGCGTTTGTTGCGCTTCCTGAGGATCAAATGAGTTGGTATAGAATGGGAGATGAAGCAGTTCCCCACGTGTCGTTGGCAATACATGAGGGTCATCAAGCAAAAGATTTAGGCCCAATGGTGAGAGCAGCCATAAGGGCCACAGATTGGCAGCAAACACAACTCACTGATGTCTCATACTCACCCAGTTGTAAAACGTATCGGATTTCTGTGACGGCCACTGATCAGAGTGTTTTAGAACACAAACATTTAAAGCGAACACATGGCAGGGAGAAATCAGACCATGAGGAAGCTGTTAAAGGCTTAGCTGAACTCCCTGACACTCTGTGGTCTAAAGGTCCCACTGATGTGGGTTTGACATTTTGTTCACCCATTACGTTTGAGTTAAAAGATGACACCCCTATTTGGCGTTCACAATACAGACACAGTCCAGAGGCAGAAAATGGGATTGCAGAAACAATTTCAGGGCTTCTGCAGGTGGGTGTGCTGGAGCCGTCTTCCTCTGCATGGAATACTCCAATCCTCCCAGTTGAAAAATCAGGCACGGGCAAGTATCGCATGGCACATGACCTTAGGGCAATAAACGCTGTCCTTAAGACATCAACAGTACCTGTACCAAATCCCTACACAGCTTTGACTAATTTATCTCCAGATCAGCGGTGGTTCACATGCATAGATTTGGCAAATGTTTTCTTTTGTCTCCCTCTGCATCCATCTTTGAGAGATATCTTTTCATTTACTTACAGGGGCCAGCAGCTGCGTTACACTCGGTTGCCGCAGGGCTTTGCCCTTTCACCTGGGATTTTTAATCAGGTACTTAAAAATGCTCTTTCTCCATGTGTATTGCCTGAAGGATGCACACTGATCCAGTATGTGGACGATTTGCTGATTGCTGCTAAAACAGCTGATGCTTGCTTTCAAGCGACGATGACGGTGCTTCGTCAGCTGGCCAAAACAGGCTTTAAAGTAAGTAAAGACAAACTTCAACTTGTCAGAACTGAAGTTACATTTCTAGGTCGGGTGGTGGCGATGCAGACGGTGGGCATGTTGGCATCCCAAAGGGAAACAATTATGTCACACCCCCAGCCACGTACTGTTAAAGAAATGTTGTCATTTCTTGGACTTACAGGTTACAGTAGACACTACATTCCTGACTATGTGGGCAAAACCAAACCTTTGCGGGATTTGGTGAAAGAACATGGTATGAGAGACCTCACAGCTAATCTGAACTGGACCACTGAAGCTGAAATGCAGTTCATAGAACTAAAACAGGCCCTGTCTCGTGCAGCAAATTTGGCAATCCCCGATTATAACTCTGATTTCTTTGTTGATGTTTCTGAAACAAATGGAGTGGTGAATGGTGTTTTGTTTCAGAAAAAAGGGGGAAGGAGACGAGTGCTGATGTATATCAGCATTGGCCTGGATAATATGGAAAAAAGACACCCCACGTGCACACAACATGCAGCGGGGGTAGCAAAAATAATTCAGAAAGTGGCCCACGTTGTGAGAGGGCACCCACTGAGAGTGCTAACATCACACAGTGTGGTGGCCTATGTGAATTCACAGGCATTCACAATGACCCCATTGAGACAACAGAGACTGACTAAGATTCTGGAGTCTCCAAACTTGACCTTCACACATGAAGAGATCAACATGGCAGACCAGATGGGAGGGGGGACACCTCATGACTGTGCACAAATAGTAGAGGTTGAGGAGAAAGTAAGGTCAGATCTGAGAGCAGAACCGGTGAATGAGGCAGATGATTATTTCACAGATGGGTGTTGTTTTAGGGATCCGAGTGAAGGATTGAAAACAGGTTATGCAGTGGTGAAAGGAGTCGGAAACCAGCTGCATGTGGAGAAATCAGGGACACTGGAAGGACCTCAATCAGCGCAGAGAGCAGAGCTTATTGCAGTGATAGAAGCTCTGAGATTAGGGAAAGGAAAAAGAGTTAACATTTATACAGACTCAGCATATGTGTTTGGAGCAGCACATGTGGAACTGGGGCAATGGAGGAGGGCTGGATTTAGAACAGCCTCAAATAAACCGATCAAACACGAGGAGGAGATGAGACAGCTGGAGGACGCTCTGAAAGAACCCTTGGAGGTGGCCATCATAAAGTGTAAAGGGCATGACGATTCCAACACTTGGGTGGCAAAAGGAAACAGAGCAGCCGACGAGGAAGCAAAACGGGCGGCAGGATATCAAGAAGGAAAACAAATGGTAAGTATGGGTATGGAATGGGGAAACCTGCCAGCCCAACAACGAGAGGACATTGAAAAGGCGCAAAAAAGAGCCTCGCCTGAGGAAAAGGCGGTGTGGCAGGAGAGAGGGGCCGTACAATCAGAAGGATTGTGGAGAGGACCTGACGGGCGGCCAGTACTCACAGCAGAAATGGCCCAGGAGAAAATTAAAGAAGCTCATGGGCTAGGACATGTAGGAGTGGCCCAAATGGAGAGGGACTTGTGTCATTGGTGACATCCCTACATGAAAAACATGGTAAGGGAACACGTGAGAACATGCCTGATCTGTGGACAATATAATCCAAAGCCCACCATGAAACCAGAAATGGGTAAGTTTCCTTTGCCAGGAAGACCAGGCCAGGAAATCGTGATTGATTATACTGACATGATAACTACCGTTCGAGGGTTTAGATATCTGTTGGTGTGTGTGGATGCTCTGACCGGCTGGCCAGAGGCGTGGCCAACACGCAGAGAAGACAGTAAAACGGCGATCAAATGTCTGGTGAATTATTATGTCCCCTGGCATGGATTTCCAGAGAAGGTAAGATCAGATAATGGCACTCACTTTAAAAATCGAGATCTCGCTGAGGTGGAATGTATGTTGGGGTTGCAACATAGATATGGTACAGTTTACCATCCACAATCTCAGGGAAAAGTGGAGAGAATGAACCAAAATCTGAAAAACAAATTGGCAAAAATCTGTGCACAAACAAACATGAATTGGGTCGATGCTCTTCCCATAGCACTTATGAGTGTGAGGTGCTCCGTTAATCAGAGCACCGGGTTTACCCCATATGAACTGCTGACAGGGAGACAGTTTCCAGGCCCTGCAGCAGGGGTAAGAGAATTAAGGGAGGGAGTAAATGTGTCTGAACATGTGAAACAGTTTAAAGCACTAAAAGCTCAGGTGGGAGACCCGACCGGGAAGGAGGTGACCACGCCGGAGGTGAAATGGGTGTGGCTGAAGGTGTATAAGCGGAAGTGGGACGAGCCAAGGTGGACGGGACCTTTCGAGGTGACCACTCGAACCTCTCATGCGGTCCAGCTGAGAGGCAAGGGCGACACTTGGTATCACTGGAGCCAGTGTGCGGTGGCAGAGGAGCCTAGGCGGTCGGAGAGGCTTTTAGTGAAAAAGGGGGACACGGCCGTGACCCCAAAGAACGCAGATCTTAGTAAAGAAGGGGCAGAATAATCCCCTGATCTGTGCAACGACCAAAGGGTAGTCTACCCCGGAGGTTGAAGAAAGAAGTCAAGAATCACCCGACTGGAAGATATTGATAGCTGTAGTAATAATAAAATTAAAACTGCCTTAGACAGAAGCTCTAGTCTAGAAGCTATTAGGTATTACTGAAATGAGGGTGGGAAAGTCCAATGCGAAAATAAAGCTTTGGGAGAACTGGGGAGTGATGGGAGTGTTAACTATAATCATTATTGGTGTGGTAACTACTATTTTTCTGTTATGTGAGTTGCCCAGCTTCAGAACTCATCCAAAACCTCTTCCCTTAGCGGACCCTGAGGTGACCAGACCTGAGCGCAATGTAGGTGAGACATCGGATCCTTGTTTGTTACATTATGGAGGCATAGAGGTGGATTACGTTAGAGGATCTACAACAGCCTTCACTTTTGATCTTTGTTCCGTGATAAAATGTGGGGGTGATAGTGCTAGTTGGCGTGGGTATGAAGTTTGGATATGTCATGACCTGCAACTAACTGGTGCTTGTCTTATAGGCCATCCCACTATCTTGGGGCATTACCCGTGTCCGGTGTGGGATATGGTGACAGCCTACACGGCCCCAGGGTGGGACTCACCGGGCCGATGGGAAGGGTTTGCGATTCAGCGTGATTTTAGTAACAGTCAAAATCCAATTACAATGTCTATTGGTGGGTGGCGGGTTACACCTCAGCGCTACAGGAAAGCCGATAAAGTATTTTATTTACTATTAGGCGTAGCTGTTTCAGGAAGAGACCCGATGGGCGTGATAAAGATAAATTTTAAAGATCCACCCGGTAATGTCTCCAGCATTGATACTGCACCTGTGAGAGCCCCCCCTTCCGACTCTAAGGTAACGGAAGTGGACTATACAAAATGGAAACCCCGACAGCTGATGTCTCGTGCCACAGGGTATGTAGACAGTAACCTGTGGTTGGATTGGCTGATTGCAAATGCAAAAGAGCAAGATGTGTCTGATTGCGTGGCATGCGCTACGGCACGCCCACATTTATTCACTGAACCAGCACCTCTGCATCCAGAGGACCAGTGGGGTTTTGATTGCATGCTTCGACTCACTCGGAGGGCAGTATCTTCGGGAAAATGTGCTCCATTGTCCGTTTTATTTCCCCCCATAGATAATAATACCGTCCCCGGACCGTTTACACCCAGGAAAGCTAATTACACTTGTTTTAATTTTACAGCAGACGACCCTCGAGAGCAGGAGTATGACGCTGAGGAGATCCCGGCTGACTGGTGTGCGGTGACGTATCCAGGAAGAGGGGATGCTTCGCGTGCGGGCGACACAATCGTGGGGACCTGGGCTCGAGCTGGTTTGTACTATTATTGTGGAGGTGGGAGTCTGCATGTACGAATACCAAAAGATGCTTTTGGTGTTTGTGCCATGGTCAGACTAGGAGCGCCTCTGCTGATAATAGGGGAAAAGGTTAAACCCGTGGCGACGAATGGTAATGCACGACTCACGGCTAGACGTAGACGTCATGTGTTATCAAAAAAATCATCTTGGTCATTTGATCTAACGGCTAACTCACCCACTTATATAGATTCTATCGGTGTTCCACGCGGTGTCCCTAATGAGTATAAATTAGTAGATCAGATAGCCGCCGGTTTTGAGAACATCCCAATAATTTCTGCCTTTTTTCCCCATCACCCCCAACAAAAACGTGGATAGAATTAATTATGTGCATTATAACATTCAAACTGGCAAACTTGACGCGTGATGCGATTGAGGGGTTAGCGGAGCAATTAGGTCCCACCTCTTTAATGGCAATGCAGAACCGGATGGCGCTGGACATGGTTCTGGCTGAAAAAGGGGGGGTCTGTGCGATGTTCGGACAAATGTGCTGCACCTTTATTATGTGTGCCTATGACAAGAGGCACACATATTACTATTCCTCGGATTTATTATTATTATTATTATTATTATTATTATTATTCTCCAGTTTCCGCCTGAAATTTTGCAGCGAATCTCGCCTCGCAGTTTTGAGACAAGCTTCATATATGTTACCTCATTTTGTGCGGCCGGATCTGGAATGGTGTGCTATGACTTTTGGTGTTTATGAATTTTATAGTTTTTTAAATATTAATATTTTAGTGAAAATTTTCCAGCGCTCCTCTGCCAAACAGTTTTGACATTAGGGTTACATATGTTAGATCATTTTGTGCGGCTGGAGCTGGACTATTATGTTATGACTTTTGGTGTTTATAACTTTTATAGTTTTTAAATATTAATATTTTAGTGCAAATTTAGGCCAATTCATCTTTTGGCGCCAAATAAACAGACTTCATTTGTGGTGTGTTGGCTCTCTCTAGTGGTATGCCGGGAGTGGTACAGCCTGTGTACCCTTATTTGGATTACCGTAATGATGACAATTTCAACGGTGCGCACAGCGTCGCTGCTTTCAGGAGCCCTTGGAATTTTAAGGTTGCGCAAATCATTCAAAAGTTACGGTAATGCTTGGTGGAAAACTCAATATCCCACAATTCATAGCACGCCTCTACAGAGTGAACAATGGCGGCCACCACTTCGTTTTATATGTCTTTTATTCGTGTTTCTAGGTCACAAAATAAGCTTTTAAGATATTTTCAGGCGAGAATGTAGGTGTGTAAACTTCAAATATCTGCTTGTTTTATCAAGACATCCCATATTTAGCGACAGTGCTCTGACTACGTCGGTCCTGCCTGACAGCTAGCCGGCTACCTAGCTGGCTACCTAGCTAGCTGCCGCACTTGGCTGCAAATGGATAGCGAGGGACTCTCTCTGTCGTTTCACCTCCCTGGTCTCTCGCAAATGCTCGCATAGAATCGGAGTTACAGCTGGATGTGGAAAAATAACTGAGTTGTTTGGTGGTGGAGCTACAACAGAGGGCAGCTACCCACCGGTGTGTGACAGAAAGGACATGCCGCCAACGAGACATATGAGGCCGGGCAGGCGATTGCTAACGCGGTGGTCAATCATGGATCAGGGAAAGCGAAGGCAGGGCGTGAGGTGAACTGAATTTCAGGTAAGAAGTTATGAACTGCACTCTATTTGGGTCAGATATAAACCGAGTTTAGGTGTAGTTTATTTAGCAGCAGTTCTCTTATGTGTTGCTGATAGCGGGCTAGCTAGCTAGCGCCGCTAGCATAGTTAGCTCGCGCCGCTAGCAACCCTTCGTGAAAAAAGCACCCAGGCTTGGCTTATATTGAGGCGGGTGAAACTCGTGTCAGCACCGGTCGCTCTCTATTTGGGTCAGATATAAACCGAGTTTAGGTGTAGTTTATTTAGCAGCAGTTCTCTTATGTGTTGCTGATAGCGGCTAGCTAGCTAGCGCCCGCTAGCATAGTTAGCTCAGCGCCGCTAGCAACCCTTCGTGAAAAAGCACCCAGGCTTGGCTTATATTGAGGCGGGTGAAACTCGTGTCAGCACCGGTCGCTCTCTATTTGGGTCAGATATAAACCGAGTTTAGGTGTAATTTATTTTCGTTGACCTTTACAATCGTAATGCCACGGGAGTTTATATACAGCTGTGTGCGTACTAAGTTACTGACGTTGGACTTTATTTTATTCATTAGGGTTAGTTCATAGAGTTGCCGTACAAACGGAATCGTCCCACATTCAGAGAAAACATTATGATTTATTCTGTCGTTACGAAGCCTCCCCTGTCATTCTCTCGCGTGTTGAAACGTCAATCATGAAACTGATCAATGATCGGCTGTTCGCTCTTATTTATCGCGCTAAACAACAGCAGCACGTTTAAGCTTGATCAGCTGTTGTTAGAATTCTTTTGATTTTAATTTCTAGTATCAGCTGATGTTTGCTGGAGCATGAAGATGAAATCAGGAGATGTCCTTACTGAATCATCAGAGCTGAACTGGTGATGGAGAAACAGGTTTACACTTTAGGTGACATGAATGAGTTGAAGGAAGTTATGAGTTGTTTCTGAGAGACAAAGACCAAGCTCCTTTTTGTGTAGCTGACAGCTGGTAACTGTGCAGGGGCGGATCTAGCAAAGCTTTTAGGGGGGGAAGCTAGGGCATTAACAGAGAAAGGTGGACACAAAGATATACTTTTCTTTCTTACTCTCATATAAAATATTTAGCTTTTATTAAATAGTTATCTGAATCTCACAACCAAAGTTTGTATAATAATACACAGGATTGGCTGTAGACCATTGTTCATAATTCAGAACACTGTGTAAAAATAACAAAAAACAAAAAGTGAATGCATGTGTGAAAAGTGGTCTATAATGTAATGCTTCAAAGTGTGTTCATGCAAACATTGTCGGGTCTGCCGTGGTACAATGGGACTTCTGCTCATGAACCTGTGTGCACAGCGTCTGCAAATCAAATCGCGCTGTACAAAGTAACTTCATCTTTACACAAAACTGTAAGCTGTCATCTGTGAAGCGTGAGCGGTGTTTGTTTTACCATAGTTCATGGTGGAGAATGGCTGCTCTTCTGAGTTTTGCTCTCTGTAGCCGTATGACTGGCAAACTACAGTGATTAGCAGCGGCATAGGCACACATAAAATTTCTTCTGAAATTTTCGCTTTCTAGTTCCTAATAATACTGCTCCAGATGGCTCGATAACTAAGGCTCTGGAGGGGCTGCGAACTCTGGCCCATAATATGCATGAACATTCAGGTATTGAGAACCCGCTGGAGGAATGGATGACTTCTGTTTTTGGGCAATGGAAAGGTTTTGTTATGTCAATCATGGTCTCACTGTCTGTTTTCACTGCAGTCCTAACAACATGTGGTTGTTGTTTTATCCCTTGCCTCAGAGCACTGGTAGTCCGTCTCATTGACAGGGCCATAGCCTCAGGGCCGGAGGGCCCGGGGGTCATGATGCCTCTGTTGAGGGATGGGCCTGAGGATCGGGGAGATGTGGATCTTGCGACCCTGGAGTGCGTGTTGTAAGTGATCTCTTTGAGAAAAGAGATCAAAGGGGGAATTGTGAGATCATTAGTAAAACATATGTTATTTTATGCCCGTAGTCAAGGTAGTTGAATTATGATAACAGCTGTAGGACATATATTATCCTTTAGTTTAAATGGTGTGCTGGGTATGTAGTTTAGTCCTCATTATACTTTTGGGTTAAAAAGAATATAATCATTTTGTAGTTCATTAGACAAATGTGCATCACTCTGTATCCTTGATCTGCTGTGAATGTCTTACACTGTTTTCTTGACATGCTTTACTGCTGAATCATAAAAAGTAAGGTTGTATGCAGGAGACTCTGTGTCTAGGACAGGGGAGATAGACCACATTCCATCCCCCCACCTTGTTTGGAGCAGAAGAACAGGGAACCAAGGTCAGGAGCCAGTCTCGCTAAGAATTAGAAAAACATGTGAAGATGTAGCTTTTATGACTAGGTGGGGGTCGCCAGAAGCTATAAGAGGCTGTGAAATCTGCCACCATTTTGAGACATGCTGTGACCCTCTGCAAGCATCTCTCCCGTCCGGACGTTCTTATGCTCTGAAGTGTTGAATTGTATGGAAATAAATGATTGTTGATTGAGCATTTATACACCGAGTATTGTCCTTCCTTCAGCCCAAAGATTAAAAGAATTGGGAGAATTTAACAATAGATAACAACTTATTTCAGATAAGTCGTCAGAGGGTGTGCTTCATCGACAGTACACTCTATGTGTGTTCACTCGCTAATTATATTTACGTTATTCACTCACTGTGTCTTTACTGTTCAGCTTAGCTTAGCTCGTAGCCAACTCGCTACCAGCATGGCCTCTTCACCTGTCCCTGCTGCACTTTCCTGCTCATTATGTCAGAAATTTAGTTCCTCCTCGACCTCCTTTAGCAGTAATGATACCTGTAATAAATGTAGCCTATTTGCAGCTCTGGAGGCTTAGGATCATTGAATTGGAGATTAGGCTTCACACCCTTGAAAAATCTGTAGCTAGACATGGCCATGTAGCCTATGCAGCCACAGACCCAGGTTCACCCCCAACCTGTTCTGTGTCTAACGGTTTTTCCCCACTCAGCAAAACACCCAGCAGGGATCAAACTCAGGTAATTGCCAATTCTGTTCAGAGATGTGAAGCGAGAGACACAAACAACCGTAGTCAATTGTCTTTCAGGGGCCAGACCAGGCGACATTGAGGAAATGTAAAACTGCTGGCTAAGGGTGAACATAAATTCAGTAAAATTATAATTCATGTTGACAGTAATGACACCCGGTTACATCAGTCGGAGGTCACTAAAATCAATATTGAATCGGTGTGTAACTTTGCCAAAACAATGTCGGACTCTGTAGTTTTCTCTGGTCCCCTCCCCAATCAGACCAGGAGTGACATGTTTAGCCGCATGTTCTCCTTAAATTGCTGTCTGTCTGAGTGGTGTCCCAGAAACAATGTGGGCTCATAGATAATTGGGAAACCTTCTAACTACCTACATAATACGTATATATGTAACCAATCTGATAAAAACGGTAAAAGAAAGAAAGGCCTCCAAGTAAATAATTTGCCCACTCCAGCTCCTCTCCCACAGGGGAATTGTAGAAAAGGGGGTGGCATTTATTATTACATTAAACATAAAACATGCATTTACACGTAACATATTTGATAAAACAAAAACAACAACATGAAATCCGACATACCTGATAAAAACGGTAAAAGAAAGAAAGGCCTCCAAGTAAATAATTTGCCCACTCCAGCTCCTACAACCAAATACAAACAGTGGGGAAGAGGGTTAGCTCAACCCACCACGACTTCCAAGCTAGTAAGGAGTATATAGATCCATGCTAGCATTTATGGCGCCTAAAACACATTTATGATGCACACATACTACACACTTATAACATCTAACCAAAACAGGCTTAATAATAATAATTGAACTAAAATCGCAATCAAAAACATCAGGGTGGCTAAATATGAATTATATGTGGGTTTTAAAGTGTTGGGAAAGAAATTACACCAACCTCTCCCACAGGGGAATTGTAGAGAAGGGGAGAGGCAAAAGGGGTACACTGTATTTATAATGTTGCACCAAAGAAGAAGAAAAGAATGAGGAGGGGCTCTAACTGACATAACTACAGGCTTGGAGGTCCTAAAGGTCAGGTATAAAAGGAACGGTTTGGGGGTTTAGAACACATTTTGTGTAATTATAACAATGTGATTTATGACCCTGTTACATTCACCCCCCAAGAATTACACAAAATCCTAAAGAGTACACACAAAAAAATAAAATAATAAAATGTATAAATACACCCATAACAACAGATACAGTGGCCTCAAACAAATTCACATCACATATACAATGAATTACATCAGCAACATAGCTTCCTCCAAGGAGGATAAGAGACCTGAGACCCGCTCGGCGCCTAGCAAGATCCCAGGACACACTATAGACAAAATGAGGTGCCATTTACACCACACAAAACAGGCCATAATATCTATGGGCATCACCATCATACTGCACAGACTGACAAAATACAGTCAACTCTGTGCTTGTATTATACTTATTCAAAAACAATAGCAATGGACAACATATAGCAATAAACAAATTCACACATCGATAACCGCTGCTTGAACAGGTTCAACACCAAGGAGTGTTTCAAGTTGAGCCATTGATTCAATCAAGCGACGAACTGGTTTAATGATTCTACCAAAACGTGTAGTAAGTCCCTGATCCACGTCCACATTTTCGGGTTCAAGAGAATGAAAACTGTGGGATGGGAAAGCAGCAGGGGAGTCTGGGGAGGCTCCATCACCAGCCAGCCCACCAAGATCAGGAACATCCATTATGGGAGGGGTCTCATGAACGCCATCTTCGACTGGGTCAGCGGCGGATTGCTGATGAATCCATGATAGTGTGCGGTCATCACGCTCGCCAATGCTGGAGACAGAAGCCACAGAACGTGTAGCAGGGGGTACAGCGCCTGTGTCCCCAAAAGATGTCACAGACCCATCCAGGTCAGACTCAGGGGGGCCACTGACAACGCTCACAGAAGGATGTGCAGCATCGTCATTCAATGTTGTGTCCAAGGGCAAAAAGTTAACTTGAAGGAGCAGGTTGCGATGCACCACACGCTCGTGTCCTTCTCTGTCTCTGATACGACAGATGTGAAGAGCAGGATCCAAGTCGACTACCGTGTACACAACAGGTTCCCATTTGTCAGAGAGCTTCCTTTTCCCTCTGACTCCCTTGTTTGCCAACAACACCTGGTCTCCCAGTGAAAGAGGCAGACCCTTCACCTTTCTGTTGTACTGGTCAGACTGGTGTCTCTGCTCCATCGTGCTGTGTTCCTGGGCTTGGAGCATGGCAGAGCGCAGGTCATTCATCAGTGACTTGACATAGGTAATCATAGTAACAAATGGTGTCATCATAAAGGACATCCAGAAACATTAGGTCAACTGGCAACCTTGGGACCCTCCCAAACATCAGGTAAAATGGCGCAAAGCAGGTGGTCTCGTGTGCCGTACAGTTATACACAAACGTCATGGACTGTATCATCTGTGGCCATTTCTGCTTAGATCTGGGGGGGAGGGACCGTAACATGTTTCCAAGGGTGTGATTAAATCTCTCCGTGGTACCATTACCCATGGGGTGGTACGGTGAAGTGTGGGATTTGGCAATGCCACCCAAAACCAGAAGCTCTGCAAGCAGTTCGCTCTCAAAACTAGCTCCCTGGTCAGAGTGAATGCGCTGAGGGAAGCCATACACGCAGAAGAATCCATCCCAGAGCTTTTTAGCAACTCTCTTAGCTGTCTGATCCTGGCATTGGAATGCATGTGCTAATTTTGTGAAGTGGTCAGTAATCACAAGAACATCCACAGACTTGTTGTTGCTGTCCTCAGCTGACCAGAAGTCAATGCACACAAGTTCCAGTGGAGCACAAGTCTTAATGCTTTCCAATGGGGCCCTAGCTGCTGGCTCTGGGGTCTTACTGAGAACACACCTGCGGCAACTTCTCACATGATTGCGCATCCTTCTCCATATCATACCAGAAGAAACGCTGACGAGCCAAGGAGAGTGTGCGAGGTTGACCTTGATGACCAGCATTGTCGTGTATGCCAGACAGTACCATTTGCTTTAGAGAGTCAGGTACCACAAACTGGAATCTCTTGTGTTTTGTCAGTGGATCCCTCACAACTCTGTAGAGGACACCATTGAGGAATGTGAGCTTGTCCCATTGTTTCAGGAGCCGCAATGTATGTTGGTTCTCGTGATAGCGCTCACGTCTGGAGGGTCTGCGCTTACGCTCAACATAGCGGGCTACTCTGGAGATCACAGGATCCCCTGTTTGGTGAGACAGGAGATCAGTGTGGGACAGCACATGAGAGACATCAGAGTCAGGTGGACTAATGGAGGTCAGGTGACCAGCGAGGGATGTTGCACGCTGGCGAGAAGCAGACTCCCACTCACAGAGGGAAGACATGAGAGAAGACACGTCATCAGTTGACAGAGACACATCAAGCACAGCAGAGGGTGGAGCACTGTGTATCGACTGAGGTTGACAGGTCAAACAGAAGGCATCTTGGACACTGGCATCTTTCACATCACTGACTTGCTCTAGCAGCTCAAAGTAGGGCTCCGACAGGAGGCGCTGGGCCAAAGGCCTCACAAACGGTTCCCTGCTCAGGGTGTCTGCCACGATGTTCAGCTTTCCGGGAACATATTTGATCTCAAAGCAGTATGGTGCAAGCTTAGAGACCCAACGCTGTTCACAGGCATCCAGCTTTGGCTTAGTCAGAATGTGCGTGAGAGGATTGTTATCAGTCCAGACAGTGAACTGGTGACCCTTGAGCCAGTGGCTGAACTTATCGCACACAGCCCACTTCAGAGCCAAAAACTCAAGCCGGTGTGCTGGGTATTTGGCCTGACTGCGGCTGAGAGACTTACTAGCAAAGGCTATAGGCCTTGCTCTCTCCTCACCAGCTGGCACCTGGGATAGGACAGCACCCAGCCCATCCATGGAAGCATCAGTTGAAAGGATGAATGGCCTCTCAAAATCAGGATGTGCCAGCACCGCACAGCTGAGGAGTGCACCTTTGAGTTCCTCAAATGCCTTCTCGCAAGCAGGAGTCCAGTCTTGAGGGGTGAGCTTACGAAAGGTTCCAGGTTTCCAACTCCCATGGCAGCCTTTAGTCCTCTTCTGACCGGCAGTTAGAGCAAAGAGTGGCTTTGCAACACGAGAGCACCCTGGAATGAAATGCTGGTAAAACATCACCATGCCAAGGAAGGATCTCACTTTCCTCTGAGAAGGGGTGCAACCGTCACCATCCATGAGGTCAGTTTTCTGAAAACTGGCGATAACCCTCACTTTATCCTGATCAACCGAGACACCACCAGCATCCACTACATGACCCAAAAACCTCACAGAGCGTCTGAGAAAGTGACATTTTTTCTGCGCCAGCTTGAGGTTGCTGGTCCTCAGGCGAGAGAAAACAATCTCAAGACGTTTTAGGGCCTCCTCTTCTGAAGGTGCAAAGACCAGCAGGTCATCAAGATAACACAGGAGGCTGGAAAAGTTCAAGTCACCAAAGATGCTGAGCATCATCCGTATAAAAGATGCTGGGCTGTTGCATAGACCCTGGGGAAGTCTGTTGTACTCATACAGGCCAAGAGGTGTAGTGAAAGCCGTGTACCATCTGTCAGACTCATGGAGGGGAACGTTGTAGAACCCGGATGTGAGGTCCATGGTGCTGAAGAAAGCATTCCCACCAAGGGCAGCAAGACAGTCAGCCTGATGGGGCAGTGGGTGAGCATCCTTAACAGTTTTGGGATTGAGCCAGCGGAAGTCAGTGCATATCCTCAAGTCACCTGACTTCTTCCAAACCATTACCAGTGGTGAGGCATATTCGCTGGTGGATTTACTGATGATGCCTTTCATCTCCATGTCTGACAGCACCTCTCGCAACTTATGATAGTGAGCCGGGGGCACTCTGCGATAGGGAAGCCTGAAAGGGTGGTCGTCAGTGAGGTGGATACGATGGACAAAGTCTTTCACCTCACCACAGTCCAGTTTGTCTCTAGAGAACACATCTTGGTAAGTCAACACAAGCTCCACCAATTTCCCCTTCCACCCATCTGACACTCCACAGCCCTCAGTGTCAATATCAGCCAACCCAGCGTCTTTGAGTAGCTGCACAGAGTCAGGCACAGGGTCTGATGAGAGGGGAAAACTGGTACACTGGTCAGTCAGAGTCTCGCAGAGACCTTGAGTGATGGGCAGGTCTTCTACAGCAATACAAGGAAAGACATCAGCAATCTTAGCATTGCAACGAAGCGTCACAGGGCTCTGTGTTGGGTTAAGGACTTTCATAGGGACCCAACGATCTCCCCACATGGGTGTTATAATGCGCCCCACCATTATGTTCTTTGGAGTGGAACGGGCTGACGTGGGTTCCACAACCACAGTACTCCCTGGAGACACAAGTGCAGAAGGTGGCAGCTTTCCCCAAACTACATATTCTTTTTGTGGCAGGAGAGTGATGCCCTTCCGCAACCTGACTGTACCTATCTTATCTGGCATCACAGGACCAGACCACCGTGAGATACAGCTCATCAACTGCAGAAAGTCTTCACAATCAGTGCCAGTGTAATTGGAGTTAATAAGCTCCCAGTACTTTGTATCAGCCTTCATCTTCTGAATGATGGGCCGGATCACATTGCTCCCCACAATGAGTTCATCTTTTTGCCCAGGAACCACAAACGTTGGCACAAGAAACCTAGACCCATATACTTCAATGTCCAAATCATAGATGCATTTGGGTTGTGTGATAAGGCCACCACAACCAACCAGCACCACATTTTCAGGGACATGCTGTGGATTCAGACAACAAACGACGGAGGCTCCAGAAAAGTGCAATCAAACGATGAGTTTATTAGCACCGGAGAAGACATATCAGGATATGTCCTCTGACAAAAATACATGTTGAGAACACTTTTAAAGCAGTGGGGTATCCACCCCCCCATGGCGTCAACACAAGACAAAAGTTCATCGTGTACAGTCAATGGTATATCTTGTACATCTTCAATAGCTATAAACAGACACATAACAGACATATAACTTCCCCTTTCTGCAACACCTTCCATGCACAATCATAGTCTTAAGCCTTCAGAGTGTCTGAGGGCTGGTTATCGCCTCCAGTCATCTGCTACTAAGTAGGTAAAAGGGCAGCCAGTTACAAAAAGGTCAAAGACACTTGGGCCTTCGCTCAGGCCTGTTGCTGGATTTATGTATTGTAAGCATGCATGCAATTAACCTGCTATGTTCTCATCCTCCCTCAACATGTATCACCTGGACACTCTCACCAGTGAAGCTTAAAACCCTCTTGGATGGAACATCAACTCTAAACAAGCACAGATATGCAATGTGTATAAAATGATCATAACTACACCTGTAAATAGAAAGGTCAATGTGATGACAAACATATTCAATGCAATATGAACCCTGTAAACAATATTACTGTTAAAATAATACTCTAAAACATGTTATTAATACATTCATCATAAGGCAGATTATATGATAGCAATAAAAGAATCTCTGAATCCCAACACTTGCAATCGGCCTCTTCACTCAGTGTGCATGACATACTCCCTGAATCAAGCATGCCTGTTAGGGAGCACCGGCCACTGATTGACACTGGGGTGTAAAACAGCTCACTAGCCCTGTCAACTCTTTGTGAACCCATAATAACAGTCTTCTCATCAGAGAGGCTATTACAGCAGTTAACATATATGGTTTTTGGATCGGTTGCATTCGTGAGGGTTTCATCAACACCGCCCATGCTACCCCTCTCGTCACATGGGCTGGCTAGTTTAAAGCAGCACTGGTGGGAGGAAGGACTGACATGTTTGGTTTCTGGCGCAACTGTGAGCATTCACGCCTCATGTGTCCAGGGTCAAAGCAGCTGTGGCATAGCTTGTACAGCCTACAATGCACATGGGCCGTGTGTTCACTGTTTAACAGCAAAAAAAAGAGCCTAACCCCCACACACAATTATGCAAAACTTCACAAAACAATTAAATGTGGGGAAAAAAAACCCCCATCAAAGAATCAAAACACCATAGAACATAAAATAAAATGTTGTTTTCTCCTCTCAATTAAAATAGGCTGTAAAAGCCAATCTCAATAGAAAAAGAATAAATTACTATCCGTGCTTGTGTAATTTGAAGCAATAATATGAAACAGTGACAGAAATGATCATCTACGTATTTGCCCTTTTAGTTCACACGTGACAGAGATGCCTGCAAGCCAGATTGCGGGGCATCGATCACACACGCACGACATAAAAACCTGTGAGTCAAAGCGCAGGGCACAGGACCCTGGCACACAGCGCACAGCTGCAGAGAGGAGGTGGGAAAACAGCGGCAGCGGAAGGAGGAGGAGATCGCGGACTGGCGATGTGACGGGTCACGGCACCAAGTGTAACCGGTGGGATTCTGCATTGTGTCTGATAAAAACGGTAAAGTGAGAGGTAAGTGACGGAAGTGACGGCGGTAAGGTATGGACCCATGTTGTAGGTGACATCAGACGCCGGAGATTTGGCGGAAAAAAACAAAACAAACGAATGGTAGCCTAGAATTTAACAAAGTTTCTTTAATCTTCAGTATTGCCAAATAAACTAACCAACTGTCATATAACTAACAACATCTGTCCTATCATCTCTAACACCCTGGAGGACAATGAGGAGAGTTTAGACGCTCTCCAAGAATACATCGACCTGTGCTTCGAAGATTTAGTAATGAAGAAGGCCCAGAGCATGTCTTCCCGGCCAAAACTGAGACGCCATCATCTAAAAGATATCGCCCGGCAGACTCCCCGGCACAACATCGCCTGCCGGCAAAGATATCGTCGACATCCTGGAGTCAATCGATAGCGATTGTCCAGTTTTGATGCGAGGCTGTCCCTGGTGGAGATCTTACACCGGGAATTTCAATCTCTAAAAGAATCCCTGGAGTTCAGCCAGAAGCAGGTGGAAACACTTGCTGCAGAAAACATGCGCTTCACGGGACTCGGTCAAATCTCTAACCGAAAATGTGACCCAATTAAACTTAGAAAATAAAAAATAAAAAGAGACCGTTGTGGATTTACAAGCCCGTAGCATGAGAGATAATCTTGTGTTTTCTGGTATTCCAGAGTCTGCAGGAGAGGACCCGGAAACGACCGTGAGAAGCTTCATTAAAATCCACCTGAAGCTGCGGAGGACACGGTGAAAAACATAGGGTTTGAAAGAGTGCATCGCATCGGGCTCGAAGACAGGAAGCGGGAGACCAGCGTCCTATTGTGGCCAAATTCGGCCACTTTAAGCAGAAGGAGCAGGTGAAGAGTCGCGGCAGAGAGCTGAAAGGAACGGACTTCAGCGTGAACGACCAGTTCCCCAGAGAGATCCTGGAACGACGCAGGGTCCTGTTCCCCAGTCCGGCGTAGTTTTATTCAGAAAGGCTCCGGGCTGTCATCGCCGTGGACCGGCTCTCGTGGGACGGACAGCTCTACCGCGACCCGGCATCACTCCATGGCTGTATTGACCGCACACCAGATAAGAATCCGCCACGCTATTCTCTTCACTCACACTCTCTTGTATTAACTTTTGCTTAACTATGTAATATCAGTTTGCTAATTTAGTATAACGTCACCGTCACTCTCCGCCAATGCTTTAATTGGAATGTTTCCGTTTTTATTTCTTTTTCCCTCTCTCTCTCTCTTGTTGCTCACCTTGCTCTTTGGTTTCCTTGCTTCTCTTTTCTTTCACTATGTCGATCACCTGTATCCATCCACAAAGGACACTGTCTATTTCTACATGCTCACTCTGGACGATCACGCACACACATGCCTTTAAAGGCAACACATTTACAACAGCCACACAGTGCACACAGATATAGGACACACACGCACACATTTGCTCATTTTAGTTATTATGCACACACATAGTCAGACCTATGGAGCTTCACGCTGCGCATTTTCTTCTCTTTATTTAAAAAAAAAAATATGATGTGTTTCCATTTTCCTCACCCGTCTAAGCAAGACACACAGCATATGTCATTAGCCACAAACACACAACTATGGGCACGCTAAGGTTTGTCTCATGGAATGTGCATGGAGCTGGCTCTAGGGTGTTGGGTTTGTTCCCACAAACCCCGATAGTTCTAGAGACTTATTCATCATGAATGAAAACAAGACAGTCAGCGATCGATCGATTACTTGCGCAAGGGAGGCCTCATCTGTGTCCAGCACGAAAATGACCCCGATGAGGGCCTCCTCTCGCTGGCTTTTATTGACAAACTTCAAACAATAGTTTACAAAACACCTCCCCTCGCAACCCCCTTTGGTTACAAAGACAAGGCACTGTATGTATGTATATGCAGGTATGTGTGTGTGTGTGTGTGTGTGTGTGTGTGTGTGTGTGTCCTCCTGCTGACCAAAGGGTCGTAAACGCAGGAAGCTTACATCAAAGGAAGTAGATCTTCCAGATAGGATGTATCTGCAATAAAACCTCCCCCAACACAAAGTGGTTAGAGGTGCTCAGGATCAAAGGAATAGCTTTGATAATACTGCTTGAACTAAGACTGTACAAATTTAAGAAACACAATGGCAACATTCAACAATTAGACCTAACATAGGGAAAAAAGGTTAAAAATACTTAACCAACTTAAAAAACTACAGGCAGATGTTGTTTTATTACAAGAAACCCACATGCCTGTCACAGGTTTGAATAAACTTAAAACACCTGAGTTTCCTAATGTGTTCTCAGCCTGTTATAATTCTAGACAAAGAGGAGTAGCAATTCTAATACATAAAAATATTAATTTCACAGTACTCGATACAGTTATAGATCCAGAGGGCAGATTCCTAATAGTCAAACTATCTATACTTAACCAAAAGCTAGGTATTGTAAGTGTATATGGTCCGACTGTTGATGACCCCTCATTCTTCCACGGTTTTTTTAGTGCACTCTCCGAACACCTAGATTGCACAGTTGTTCTTGGAGGAGACCTCAACCTGGGACTAAATGAAGAAATGGACAGGCTCAATACAGCAGGAACTCAGCGTAATTGGCAGTCCACAAATATAATCAAACAGTATATGAGCGACTTTGGTCTTTGCGATGCATGGCGCTCCCTTCACCCCACCAGTAAGGAATATACTTTCTTCTCACATGTTCATCACTCCTACTCTCGTCTGGATTATTTTTTGGTCAGCAGCTCACTGCTGAGTGACATTTCAGACACTGAGATTCATCCTATAGCTGTCAGCGATCATGCTCCTGTATCTTTAACACTAATGCACAAGAATAATACTACGCCAAGTAAAAACTGGAGATTTAATACATCGCTGCTCAAAGATGAAGACTTTATTAAATATTTTTAAAAAGAATGGACGTCATATTTAGACTTTAATGACATTCCTGGAACATCAGCATCTGTCCTCTGGGAAGCAGGGAAAGCTGTGATGAGAGGTAAAATAATTTCTTTCTCATCACATAAGAAGAAAGAAGAAAAAAATATTCAAGAACTGGAAAAAAACATCAAATCCTTAGAAAAAGCCTATGTATCACACCAAGATCAAGAAATATTAAACAATTTACGCAAAACAAAACTAGAATTAAATGAAATTATTAATAAAAAGACTAAATTCTTAGTACAAAGACTTCGCCTGCAAAATTATGAACACGGTAACAAATCCGGACAATTTCTTGCTAACCAGTTAAAAATCAATAAAGAAAAACAACTATATGTGCTGTTAAAGATTTATCTGGGAATACAATATATGATCTTAAAAAATAAACACAATTTTTAGGGATTTCTATGAAACTTTATATACACCACAAATAAACCCATCTAAAAACGAAATTGATCAGTTTCTGGACAACATAATTCTTCCAAAATTATTAGACACCCAAGCAATGGCACTGGATTCGCCATTGACATCAGCTGAACTCCAGGAAGCCCTGATAAGTATGCCCAATAATAAGGCTCCAGGTCCAGACGGCTTTCCTGCAGAATTCTACAAAGAATTCTGGACGATTCTAGCACCAGTTTTTCACAGAATGTTGCAGGAAATCAAAGAAAATGGCAGACTTCCATCAAATATGAATTCTGCAAATATCAGTCTCTTACTAAAACCAGGCAAAGACCCTGTATATCCCTCAAGCTATCGTCCAATATCCCTTATTAATGTAGACCTTAAAATAATCTGCAAAGCTCTCTTAAAGAGATTAGAGAAAATGACCCCCCTTTTAATTCATCCTGACCAAACTGGTTTCATAAAAGGTAGGCACTCATCAACAAATACACGTAGATTACTTAATTTAATAGGCTACTCATGCAGTAAAAACATTGAAACCATAATATTGTCTCTTGATCCAGAAAAAGCATTTGACAGAGTTAACTGGAAATTTCTGTTTGCAACTTTACACAAATTTGGTTTTGGAACCTCTTTCATTAACTGGTTAAAAATATTATATAATTCCCCAACAGCTTGTGTCAGAACAAATGATCAAACATCCTCCAGCTTCTGTCTCCTGAGGGGCACCAGGCAGGGATGCCCACTCTCCCCTTCACTGTTTGCAATTTTTATTGAGCCACTAGCAGCAGCAATTAGACAGAATTCAGTAATTAAGGGCATAAAATGCAAGAATGTAGAACATAAAATCAGCCTTTATGCAGATGATGTGTTACTTTTCTCCAAAACTCACAAACCAATATCTCTGGGGTGATTGAATTGATAAATTCTTTTCAAGAGTCTCAGATTATTCAATCAACTGGTCAAAATCTACAGTTCTTCTGATTAATTGCTCCTTCCATAATTCTTCTCCTACACCACTGCAATCTGGAAATATAAAATATTTAGGTATTAATGTCTCTCCTAAGCTTTCAGAATTACCTAAATTAAACCACATCCCGCTTTTAAAGACAGTAGAAAGCGATCTGGCTAGATGGAAATCTTTACCCATATCACTCATGGGAAGGGTTGCCGCTATAAAATGATGGTCTTGCCAAAAATAAACTATTTGTTTTCAATGATCCCAAATAAGCCATCACAAGATTGGTTCAGATCTCTAGACTCATGTATTTCTAAATTCCTTTGGAAAGACAAACCCCCACGTATCAGCTTAAAAACATTACAAAGGACCAAGGATAAAGGAGGATTAGATCTGCCTAACTTTAATCACTATTTTTTTAGCCAACAGGCTTCAGTTCATCTCTAGATGGTTTAAACACACCTTCTTAGATGAGCCCTGGCTAGATGTAGAACAGGCACTATGTAATAATCTAGAAATTTCAGACCTACTATTTATCAGCTCAAACATCAAAAGACATGAATGCTTTTAAAGCATCAACATCAGCTCTTCTCTGACAGCATGGTGGGAGTTTCTAAAAATGACAGTCTTCATTAATCCCATGCAAACGTACACCTATCTGGAACAACCCTGACATACTACAAAACAATAATATGATTAATTTTCCAGAATGGAGTTTGAAGCGAGATCGATCAACTGTAGACCAGACAACAAACGACGGAGGCCCAGAAAAGTGCAATCAAACGATGAGTTTATTGACAACGGAGAACAACCGTCAGCATATGGCTTATTTGCTCTGACAAAAATACACTGAGTTCTGGTTTTATAGCATAGAGGATCACACCCCCACATACACGTCAATACAGGTCAAAAATACATTATGTCCAGTCATTGTTTACAGACAAGGGTACATCTTGTACATCTCTAATAACTATGAACAGACATATAACTTCTCTTTTTGATAACACCTTCCTTTTAAGGTAATAACTTCAAGCTTCAGGGCCTCTAAGGGCTAATAATGGACCCTCGTCCTCAATCACTAAGTAGACTGAATTGGCGCAGGTCTCAAATAAGAAGCAGAAGACACTTGGGCCTTCGCTCAGGCCTGCTACTAGATTTATGTGTATTGTAAGCATGCATGCAATTAACCTGCTATGTTCTCATCTTCCCTCAACATGTATCACCTGGACACTCTCACCAGTGAAGCTTAAAACCCTCTTGGATAGAACATCAACTCTAAACAAGCACAGTTATGCATTGTGTATAAAATAAACTCAACCTGTGAATAAAATGAATGTGATGACAAACATATTCAATGCAATATGAACCCTGTAAACAATATTACTGATAAAATAATACTGTAGAACATGTTATTAATGCATTTATCATAAGGCAGATTATATGGCAGCAATAAAAGAATCTCTAAATCCTAACATTCCCTCTTTTGACATTCCAACAACTAGCAATGACCAGTATTCCCAAAAGTACAGTCAAAGAAAACATCACTGACATAGCCACACCTTTCCATTGTCCAAACACAGATGTCATCCAGGACGCCAGCAGATTTTCGATACCTGAGTGTTCATGCATAGTTTTAGACAAAGTTTTCAAGCCCTCCAGAGCTCGGGTTACTGAGCCATCTGGGGCAGTATTATTAGGGATAAAAGTGCAGCACATGTCTCCGAATATGGCGCACACGCCTCCCTTCTCATGTTAAAGGCCATTCGATTTCCCATCAGCAAACTCGGACCCAATTGTTCTGCGAACCCCATCATGGCATCCCTGGTTAGGTTAGAGAGTCTCAGCAGATTGCAATGAACATAGTTAATGCGATCAACATTCTTATTAGGTGTCACCCAAAGAAATATACTTTCAAATTCTACCACTATCAGATTTACCAGCTTGTACTCATCTGGAACTCTCCTGGGCACTCCAATAGAGTCTAGGTTGGAGAGTTTAACCTAGGGTCATATGCATGTGTACCCTGGGTCCCTCTTTTGGCCAAAATATGTCTCTTACCTCTGGCGGCTAAGGTACGTGTGTTGTGTTGTGGAATAGCCTTTAATACATGTTGTTCTCTAGCATTTTGAGCCACCCAATCAAGCCAGAGGTTACTGTCCTTGAAACCGTGGCACGCTTTATCAAATCCTTAGGCTTCAGTCTAAAGTAATCTGTTGTCAGAAGTACTCTCCCTTTTGGTTCCTGTTCCTTTTGAGCTACTGTTCCCGAAGTTACCATCTGATCAGTCAGAATGGTGATTAAGCTTTCTGCGAACGGCTTAGACTTTGCATCAACTAAATTTACCCTAAGCATATCATGGGGTGATTGCAGACCCATACATCATATGCTCTCCAGCTACTACTAGCTCCTGTACACTTAATGACGTCACACAAATCAAACATGAATGAGCTGGTAGACCCTTTAACATAATTCAACTCTATGCCATTATTCATGCTGAGACACTCATCACCTTTACCTGACACCTCGCGCTTTTGTCGTTTTTACCGATCCCGTTTTGGCAAGTACAGTCTCAGGAAGTGCTGTGCTGGACTGGCCTCCGTGTTCAGACAAGTGGTCCAGAGTGCCCTGCAAAATATAAACAATAAACAACACAGCCATCATTAATATCATTGCATACAATAAACATGTAGTTGTAAGGAACATTCTAATCAGTTTTCTCATTACGTGTCTCTGATTCGTGTGTTTGCATCATGTTATATAAACTTTATATCCTGGAATGAAACTCCCTGCTTTTGTGGAGTCCTCAACTTGTCACCGCTCCTTTCTGCTGGCGTGGCGACCTTCTGCGCTGCTCCTCTTCTTTCTTGGCCTCCCAGGTAGACTACTGGTTGGCCCGTTGCACAGGTGAGAGGATTTATTTTGCCTCTGCTCGTTATCGTTGACACCTGTGTTTGGTGTAGAGGAGTTTTCCTCTACCAACCTCTCATGTGCTGGCGCACACTGCGACCAATGATACCAGGTATCACCTTTCCCTTTTAGTTGACCTGCTGTAGTTGTTCTGGCAACGACCTCGTAAGGACCCTCCAGCGTGGCTCCTTCCACTTCTGGAGTTCCTCGTGGGCTCAAATTCAGTTCCTTGTTTGCAGACTATAGCATAGCCTGCTTTCGATCCTTCTTCATCACGATGACAGCAGCCATCTATGAACCAATCCTCAGCTCCAGGAATAGGTTCTGCTTTTAAATCTTCCCTGACTTTCCCTTCAACTTCTGCTTTCTTAGTACAATCATGAGGTTCTCCTGATCCCATTAAATCTGCCATATTGATTCCTTCATGTGTAAATGTCAGATTTGGAGCATCTAAAACTTTACTCAGTTTCTGTTGTGCTAATGATGTCATAGTGAACGCCTGCGAGTTCACCTATGCCACCACACTATGTGTAGTCAGAACTTTTGGTGGGTGTTCTCTCACTACATGTGCTGTTTTCTATATTGTTTTGGCAACCCCTGCTGCATGCTGTGCGCATGTAGGGTGCCTTGCTTCTGTTGGACTCCACCTTATGCTGACCTACATAAGTACCTGTCTTTCTTTATTCAATCATCTTCCGGGGGTGAGAGACCTCTGCACAGCTCAGACGCCAGTTGCAAGAGCTCTCTAACATTAGAATCATCAGCTGTGACCTATATGGTATTATTTCGGTACTTTACACGTCACACAGTCTTGAACATTGTTTGTATGGGGAGTTCCTCTTTTGTGTCTATATCTATTAATATGCCTTGTGCACTAAAACTTCCTGTTTTTCAGTCTGGCTGAGCTCTTGTTTGTAAGTCAAAGGTAGCCTTGCTCTACAAGCCTTCATTATTAGAGTACACATTAAAAATATTTCTTTTATTCCTAACACCAGTCCCCCTTTTTCATTTCTCACTCGAGAAATGAACTAATTCCTAATTTATCACATTTAAGTTTACTTCAATACAATCCAATTGAATTTTATTTATATAGCGCCAAATCACAACAAAAGTTGCCTCAAGGCGCTTCATAGATACAGAGAAAAACCCAACAATCTTGTGACCCCCTATTGAGCAAGCACTTTGGCAACAGTGGGAAGGAAAAACTCCCTTTTTAACAGGAAGAAACCTCCGACAGAACCACGCTCAGGTACGGGCAGCCATCTGCTGCGACCGCTTGGCGTGAGCTAACAGAGGCTTTGAAGAGAGAGACCTAATATTTAATAATCCACATTTCACTGTTTTAATCTTCGGTTCAGATGTGGATTCTGTATTGTTCTTGCTTTGTTACTATTGATGTTTAAGTTGTTTTATTGCTAGATTTGGTTTGTTGCTGTCTGTTTGGGAGCTGTCTCTATGGATAAGGGTGTTTGGCAGGGTAGCATCAGGAGAGAAGCTCCAGAGAGGCATGTTCCCTGTTAAAGCTAAAATATAACTAAAGAAATTATGCTAAACAAACAAAACCTTTCAATTCCCCAACCCTATCTGTCTCCTCAACGGGTTGTATGTTTTCAATGTTTAAAATAAATCAAACAAATAACTTAAGCTGTGTGACGGCACCTTGTGTTTACGCCAGGCTGTGAGCTGCCCTAAATCTACTTGCTACACCTCCTTTTCACCTAGTTTAATTTTTTAATCCTAATTTAAACTATTCCTGACTTCCCTCAGTGCACACTGTAAAGTGTAAAAGATACAATTAGCTTTCTCCTGGTAAAAGGTCCTACATTATTTTCTCAACCTTTGGAAACCTCCTCTATCGAGTTAACCCATTTCATTTTTCAAACTTAGGCCTGATTTCTTCGCCCCCTTTAACGGGTAGCGCATATCCGGTCTGAACACTGTGTTTGGGCAATTTACGAATTGTTGCAGGATTTCTATGTTATGTAAAGTTCCTCTCATCCCTTTTATTCTTCCATTATAACCTATGTCTAACAAGCTTTTGATCTTCTTTGTTATATAAACAACTAGGTGTATTTGTGCTCTGTTCTTCTCCTTTCTCTGGTTGGTTCCGTTTGATCTCAGGCTTCCAGGATTCTCGCCCCCCCTGTGGTCGCTGTGGTCCTGAAATCATATTCTAGAATTATAATCCACTACAGCACAATTTCAGTTTAAGAGCTTTGTGCCTTACCTTTTTGCGGGCCCAATAGTCAAGCGATCACCGTGACGTCTGCCGTTCGATCACCTGATCTGGCCTCGACCTCCGCCGACAACAAACACCTGTACCTCTTACTGCTGATCTTTAGTTGCCCTGCATCCTCCACCAAATGAAGCGAGATCGATCAACTGTAGACCAGACAACAAACGACGGAGGCCCAGAAAAGTGCAATCAAACGATGAGTTTATTGACAACGGAGAACAACCGTCAGCATATGGCTTATTTGCTCTGACAAAAATACACTGAGTTCTGGTTTTATAGCATAGAGGATCACACCCCCACATACACGTCAATACAGGTCAAAAATACATTATGTCCAGTCATTGTTTACAGACAAGGGTACATCTTGTACATCTCTAATAACTATGAACAGACATATAACTTCTCTTTTTGATAACACCTTCCTTTTAAGGTAATAACTTCAAGCTTCAGGGCCTCTAAGGGCTAATAATGGACCCTCGTCCTCAATCACTAAGTAGACTGAATTGGCGCAGGTCTCAAATAAGAAGCAGAAGACACTTGGGCCTTCGCTCAGGCCTGCTACTAGATTTATGTGTATTGTAAGCATGCATGCAATTAACCTGCTATGTTCTCATCTTCCCTCAACATGTATCACCTGGACACTCTCACCAGTGAAGCTTAAAACCCTCTTGGATAGAACATCAACTCTAAACAAGCACAGTTATGCACTGTGTATAAAATAAACTCAACCTGTGAATAAAATGAATGTGATGACAAACATATTCAATGCAATATGAACCCTGTAAACAATATTACTGATAAAATAATACTGTAAAACATGTTCTTAATGCATTTATCATAAGGCAGATTATATGGCAGCAATAAAAGAATCTCTAAATCCCAACAAGTTGTAAAGGAATTAAATACTTAGAACATATATTAGAGGGAACAGAATTTATTCCATTTGACAGGCTAGCTACACAATATGGGATCAACAAGAAAAGATTTTTAGAATATCAACAAATTAAATCCATAGTAAAAAAGAGATTTAACCTCAGTCAAGCTGAATTACAAACACCACCAAGTGCGGTACACTTTCTTACTCTTAAATCCCCCAAATTATTATCTAAAATATACAGAACACTTTCTAAAATAGATGAATCAATATCCTTCCTATTGCAAAGTGGGAAGCAGATTTATCAGTAAGCTTAGACCAAAACTTCTGGTCTCAGGTATGCTTAAAACCTTTAAATTGATTAAAAATCCCAGTCTGCAATTAATACAATACAAAATACCACATAGAGTGCACTATACAGGTCATCGGATGTTCAAGATGGGCTTTACATCTTCCAACAACTGCTCACACTGTCAAGGCAATACACCAGACAATTACATCCACGCCCTTTGGTTCTGTCCACCAGTGCAGAAGTTTTGGCGTGAGATATGTGAAGACTTATCAAAGTGTCTGAAATGTAACATTCCAGCCTCCCCTTTAGTGTGCTTGCTGAGCAACTTGGATGAGGTCACTGCAGAAATAAACACAGCCCACATTGTTTTTACAGCCCTATGCATTGCCAAGAAAACGGTCCTCCTTAACTGGAAAAATAAAAATAATCTTAATTCTAATCAATATAAAAACCATTTAATAGATCACATTAGTCTTGATACAGCCTCTGCCACCACATTTGATCAATCCCTTTGGGCTCCTTTGATCGGCTTCATCACCTAGTGGGGGTGGGGGGTCATGGTTTGGTCCTGCCTTCGCTATTGTGGTTGATGTGGAGGTTGGGACGGGCTTAGGGCGCCAGGAGAACCCCTAGAGACGTTATCCCTGGAGGGCTCAACCCGGGGGGTTGTGGTCATAACCTGGTTAGTGGCTCTGGTCGTTCTTAGAGGGTGTTCTCCTCGTGGCTGCGTGCAGCGGGGCTGGGGGATGGTTTGTACTGGCGGACGTAGGTTACTGGCCTGGTAGCCTGGCTGCCCCTGAGTGGATCCGGGGCAGGCGGGGGGGCTTGGGGTTCGGGGGTGCTTCGTCTCTGTGATGGGGCTCTGGCTGGGCCTTGGGGGCTTCGGTCCTCGTCGGTGTGTCGCCGAGGTTGTGGGCGGGTGGGTGCACGGGGGCTCAGCCCTGGCGCAGGAGGCCTCTGGTGCATCGGCCTAACTGGGGGGCTCTTCAACTGGCAGGGAGGTTGTTCCATCCTAGCAGAAGTCCACTCTGCAGGTGGGGGAAAGACACAGGAGAGGTGGAGAATAAACCTAACCTGGGTGTCTGTTGTCTTGTGTAGTCTGGAGATGATTGAATGTTGGGGTGGGTATAGTTTCCTCTGCGGTGGGGTGGGGTGGGCTTCCCCAGGTCCTGTAGGGCTTAGCAGTGCTGCTGCCATAGGCCCCGGTCTGGATGGGCCAGCCGGAGAGCTGGCCCTAAGGAGGGGCATCTTGCCCCTCCCTTCTTTTCCTCCCCATCCCCGGCTGCCTCCCTCTTCCCGCTCCACCACACCCACCCACACAGGTAGGGCCTTGGGGTGCGGGTGTGTCACCAGGGTGCAGGGGAGGCATTCCCCCCCCTCTGTCCCCTTCTGGCCACCTGCGCCTCAATTTTATTTCACAACTTAGACATCCACATTATTCACACTCATAACACACACACACACACACACACACATATATATATATATATATATATATATATATATATATATATATATATATATATATATATATATATAGGGCCTTGAGGGTGACCACGTTAACGGCGTCCAGAGGACGGTCTGTGTATTCAACCCTACCTCTGGCGCCGGTGCCCACCTCTCAATTTTAAATCCATGTAGACATTGAGGGTTCTCGGGAGGGGCCGTGCTAACACCTGCTGCTCTCTGGCAGCAGCACCATGCCCTCCCTTGTTTTAAATGCACTTTAGAACAACACGCAGCAACACTACACATGAGCGGGAGGAGGGAGGTATGGGGTCTTCACACACCCCGTTCTCTACTAGCCATCGGGCGGGGGCTGGGAGGAGGTGTTGGCATCCGATTGGCCTCCCTGCTGCTGCGGAGCCTGGGGCGGTCTGCTTGCCTCCACCCCGGGGAAAGGGTCACATATCTTGGGTCTGGGTGCCGTTTCCCCTCTGGGGGCGAGGGTACCTGGACCCGGGTATAGAGTATGTTTGGGAGTATGATTGTGTGTACATGTCTATGTATGTCTGTCCCTACGTTGGGTGAGTGCTGAGTGTTTGTATATGTGTGCATGAGGGTGGGAAAGTATGTTTATGTCTGTGTGTGCCTGTTTGTCTGTGTCTATATGTCAGGTCGGGTCTTAGACTCCACCTCCTGGGTACTCCCAGGCCCTCCAAGTGTGGAGGCCTATCTCCCCCACCACACTCCCTGCTGGTAACTGATGCCCTCAGGGGTTGGTGCATTGGTGGTTCTTGGTGTCCGGGCTGGGCGCTCAGGTATGCACCAGCTCACTCCCGGTGGCTAATTGGCGGGGCCTGGTGCCTGTCGCTTGGTCAGGCCTCTTCCGAGCAAGGGGCCCTCGGGCCTCCGGCCTCGGGCCTGCAACTCGGTTCACTCTGGCACAGCTGGCTGCCGGCTGCGCCCGGCGGGCACGCCCGGTGCAGCCCCTCTGGCTTCTGCTCCGTGGCTACTGGGTGACCCCTCGCCTGGGGATCTCCTCAGCCCTTCGCAGGAAGGTGGCACGGATGCCCCTCCGGTGGTACTCCTTGGGCTCTCGCACTCTGGGGCCTCTGGATGTCTGGAGCCTGGATCTCCTCCATGCCTGCTTCATGCCCTGGGGGACGGGGCTATGGGCCTCCACACCTCTAGCAGACCGTTACATGGGGAAACCTTTTTTGTATACAAGCGCGTTGATCCACACAGGTGTGCACACGGGTGTTCACTGTTCGTAGACAAACTACACCTTTCTTAGCTGCTACTTCAAAGCACATTGTGCGCTGTCTGTCCCATGTGCTGCACAACAACTTTCAATATTTAGTATTTACTGCTGTTCACACTTAGCTAGATTAACGTGATGGTGTTGTGTTTAGTATGTTGCTTTGTTTTTTTTTTGTTTTTTGTTTTTTTGCTTGTCTTCTCGTTTTTCTCTCAACAGGTGATCCAGGAGATTTTTTTTTTCTTTCTCTTTGTCTTTGTAAGTGCCCTTTGTCACTGTCCGTTTTCCTTCTGTTTTCTTTTCCTTCCTCTCTTTCTTTCTCCTTTCCTATCCCCCAGTCATGTCTGTCCCATCTGTAACAACTGAAAATAAAATAAATAATAATAACAAAGTTTGATCAAATGGACCAATACGGCAATGCCATGATGATCCATTTGGCAAAATAAATCCATTTGGTATCCTTGTTGGTCTTCAGACAACAATTCTGACGGCTTAAGAACCAAATGGGACAGGCAAAAAAAAAGAAGAAGATAAAAACGGTAAAAGAAAGAAAGGCCTCCAAGTAAATAATTTGCCCACTCCAGCTCCTACAACCAAATACAAACAGTGGGGAAGAGGGTTAGCTCAACCCACCACGACTTCCAAGCTAGTAAGGAGTATATAGATCCATGCTAGCATTTATGGCGCCTAAAACACATTTATGATGCACACATACTACACACTTATAACATCTAACCAAAACAGGCTTAATAATAATAATTGAACTAAAATCGCAATCAAAAACATCAGGGTGGCTAAATATGAATTATATGTGGGTTTTAAAGTGTTGGGAAAGAAATTACACCAACCTCTCCCACAGGGGAATTGTAGAGAAGGGGAGAGGCAAAAGGGGTACACTGTATTTATAATGTTGCACCAAAGAAGAAGAAAAGAATGAGGAGGGGCTCTAACTGACATAACTACAGGCTTGGAGGTCCTAAAGGTCAGGTATAAAAGGAACGGTTTGGGGGTTTAGAACACATTTTGTGTAATTATAACAATGTGATTTATGACCCTGTTACATATACAGATATATGCATATACATATTATGTATATACATGTACACACACACACTCATAAAAAAAAAAAATTCCCCACTCGCCCCTGCGGGCGGTCTATCTTTCAAGCTCAGGTCCTCTACCAGAGGCCTGGGAGCTTGAGGGTCCTGCACAGTATCTTAGCTGTTCCTAGGACTGCGCTCTTCTGGACAGAGATCTCCGATGTTGTTCCCGGGATCTGCTGGAGCCACTCACCTGGCTTGGGAGTCACCGCACCTAGTGCTCCATCACCATCACCTTCACCCTCCACATCCTCTCGAGCTCTCCTCTGAGTCCTTGGTATTTGTTGAGTTTCTCATGTTCCTTCTTTCTGATGTTGCTGTCATTGGGAACCGCTACGTCCATCAATACGGCCATCTTCTCATGTTTGTCTACCACCACTATGTCCGGTTGGTTAGCCACCACCATTTTGTCCGTCTGTACCTGGAAGTCCCACAGGATCTTAGCTCGGTCATTCTCCATAACCCTTGGGGGCATCTCCCATTTTGACCTCGGGACTTCCAGGTTATACTCGGCACAGATGTTCCTGTACACTATGCCGGCCACTTGGTTATGGCGTTCCATGTATGCCCTGCCTGCTAGCATCTTACACCCTGCTGTTATGTGCTGGGTTGTCTCAGGGGCATCTTTACACAGCCTGCACCTGGGGTCTTGCCTGGTGTGATAGACCCCAGCCTCTATAAATCTTGTGCTCAGAGCTTGTTCCTGTGCTGCCATGATTAGTGCCTCTGTGTTCTCTTTCAGTCCAGCTTTGTCCAGCCACTGGTAGGATTTCTGGATATCAGTTGTCATGTTTATTTAGTGGATTTTCATTTATGCTTAGAAATATCTACTCATATATGCTTAGAGTTTTATAATCAATGTCATGTTGGTAGAGGTTTGATCCTTAATAGTCTGCAAAGACTTTGTGGGCATTCCAGAGTGTTCTGGCATGCACACACAACATAAGGTCAGGAGAGAGGTTATATCTACTCTTACTGATTTATGGTGTAGGAGGACACCTACTCTGTATCTGGTTAAGTATAAGAGCCTTTTGTTTAGATGGACCGCTAGACTCCTGGCACCAGCTTTGGGGAGTCTTTACAGGTTCATACTCTGACCACACACACACACACACACACACACACACACACACACACACACACACACACACACACACACACACACACAATGCACAGGCAAGATTCTCTTTGTGTGTATGTATACGTCATATGTTAATGACCCTATGCATATTCATGTAACCACAATAAAAGGAGTGCTATGGGGAACCTGGCTGAGAGTCTGACGGAGGTCAAGTGGGTGGAACGACACTTGGCTCCAGGCAGGTCTCCCTCATGCATGAGTAACACAAAGAACTTTAGTGACTTGTGTCTTGCTTTTTGCTGTGTAGTATATTGTCTTGAACGTTCCAGTGAATAGGTTCAAGCTACAAACCTATCATCAGTCACTTCAGGGGCCTGTCCTTCCATGATGGTGCCTCCTCTTCTTCCTCTTTCTTGGGTTTCTGCTGCCTGAGGTATTCACTGAGCATGCGGTCGGTTGAGGCCATCATACTGATGTATTCGTGGATGTTTGCTGTCTCATCCTGGATCGTGATGCTGACACTGACCAGTCCCCGGCCACCTTTCTTCCACTTAGCGTACTGCCTCAGGGTGCTAGACTTGGGCTGAAACTCTCCATTCCTGGTCAGGAGCTTCCTGGTCTTGATGTCAGTGGCTTCTATCTCCTCCTTTGGCCAGCTTATTATCCCAGCAGGGTACCTGATCACGGGCAGGGTGTAGGTGGTGATAGCCCAGATCTTGTTCTTACTGTTCAGCTGACTTCTCAGGACTTGCCTGACCCTCTGTAGGTACTTGGTGGTTACAGCTTTTCTAGCAACCTCTTCATGGTTCCATTTGCCTGTGGGATCCCCAGGTACTTGTAACTGTGCTCTATGTCTGCAATGTTGCCTTCTGTTTGTTTGATCACCTCAGTTCTGACTAACTTCTCTCTTCTTTTTACCATCTGACTACATTTCTCCAGCCCGAATGACATTCCAATGTCATTGCTGTATATCCTGGTGGTGTGGATCAGTGAATCGATGTCTCGTTCACTCTTGGCATACAGCTTGATATCATCCATGTACTGGAGGTGGCTGACAACTGCTCCATTCCGTAGTCGGGGTCCGTAGCCAGTCTTGTCAATGATCTAACTGCGGGGATTCAGGCCTATGCAGAACAGCAGTGGGGACAGGGCATCTCCTTGGTAGATCCTGCATTCGATGGTGACATGTGCTACGGGGTTGAAGTTGGCCTATAGTGTCGTCCGCCACATCCCCATTGAGTTCCTGATGAAGGTCTTAGGGTCCTCTTGATTTTGTATAGTTCTTATCATTCCAGGAACCATGTGTGTGGCATTGAGTCATATGCCTTCTTGTAATCAATCCAGGCCATGCACAGGTTGGTCAGCCTAATTTTGCAGTCCCAGCTGATTGCTCGGTCTATAATCAATAGCCAGTCAAATTGGCAAAGGACAATACTGAACACCTGTGCCTTTGATGCCTTCTGTCAAAGTCTGTGCTGCACTTTCTGTGACAGTCTTTCTGCTCAAAACATGTTGAATAGTTCAGAGAAGAATAAAGTATTCCCTTGCTTCAAAGGGTATCACTCAACATACCTGTTCTTTGAGGGCAGAGGTTCTGAGCTCAATATTCTGCCCTGTTCAGTTGAAGACTGGTGTTCATCGTGTTGATGCACAGTGCCATGTGTCCACAGTAATTCAAAAAACAATGACAGAAAATCCAAGTTTTCACTTCACAAGACAGTGTTCCTCCCAGTACTGCAAACTTTACACACCAAACACAAGGCAAATACCTTTGTCTCTATTGATCTGTCAGTCCTTTCAGCTTCTGGCATGGCTCACCTTCAGTCTGCTGTTGAACAGAGCTTGTCTGGATTGACACAGACCTTGGAAAATGCGCTAGAGAAACTCTGGAGCACAGTTTTCACAATCCAAAATGGTTTTAGTGAATTCCGATCCACTCTGTTACTTCAAGGAGAGAAATTCATGCTGAAAGCAATAATTGCATTTCAGGAGGGCCCAGCACCAGAAACTATGTGGCATTATGTGAGATTTTGTAAAAGGACCCCATGCGTCTGAGAGATGTATGATGACTTAAGAAAGGATGTAACCATAGCATCTGAAAACACCAGTGTATGTGCTCACGCTGTGCTCTACACAAAGGAATGATGGCAAGATTTCATGAAAGTCCTTTTTCTATTATGGAAATAGCTGTTATTTTTCAGTTGTTGTCTTAGACTTGAGAGGCTCAGACAGTTCCATGTACCTTTTCTAACAGGAAACAAGCCTACATTGTTCTGATAGTTTTGTATTTTGTTACCAACAATTAAAGTTTTTTTTTCCAACAGAATGCATAATTTCTTTTAAGTGCTATATTTTCACCTAGTGTTTACTAGGTTAAAGCAGTTTTTGCAGCACAAACTAGCACGATTTGATTTGATTTGAGATAACATGACTCACTGGGGAGAAAATGGCGTGTCACAAATTTAGAAGATCATCATTTGACCTGGAGAAATTGTTTCCTGCTTTATAAGAAAGCCCTCCGTACAGTTAGAACATCCCCAATGTTTGATTCTGTTTATCTGGATGTAGGGTGTCCAAATTCAGAGGCTGCATCTGTCATGGTCCTGGGTCGGTGACCCAGCGCTTTACGTTTATTATTATCCTTTGTCTAGTTTATTCTGATTGTGTATTTGTTCTTAGTGTTTGAGTTGTGTGTTTCTTTCATTCCTACCTGCGTCTCTCCTTTGTGCTCCCTCTGTTGGTCCCTGGTGTTAGTGTTCCCCTGTCTCGTCAGGTTAATCAGGTCCAGCTGTGTCTCCCACCTGTGTGTGATTTCCCAGTGTCCCTCTGTGTATTTATAGTGAGTGTTTCCCTCTGTTCCTCGTCGCGTCGTCTGCGTTCATCCTCTGTGTCACCCTGCCTACTCTGCATTGCTCCGTTTTCCTCTCCGTGACTCCACTACGTGCTCTCCCTGCTGTCCTCCTCTCGTGTTTCAGGTTTGCCGTTCTATAGCTTAGTTTTCCCAGTTCAGTTTATCCTTAGTTCTGTTGTGCCTTCCCCACCTTGTGTTCTGCCTCCTGTGAATAAATCTCCCTGCATCTCTAGTAAGTGTTGCATCTGAGTCCTCCTTTCCTCTCATCACACGGCCGCTGCCCCGAGCGGTGACAGCATCCACCTGAGGACCCGGCCTTCACGGTCCAAAGCTGGGCATACACTGTGCGATTTTTTACAGTCACGTTATTCAGCTTCTGCTCAAACTGTACGACTGACTTGCAGGAGTTAGAAATTTGTAGGTAACAGTGCAGGGTCTCACACTCTATGGCCCGATGATCTGATGTGACCTGAACGCTCACGTCACATCAGAGCTCAGGAATGCTCCATAACATGAAGCTTATAACACAAAATTTCTCTCTCTCTCTCTCTGTCTTTCACTCACACAGACACACACCACCACCATCAACTTTACTAAATTGCTAATTAAAAACATTGATCAGGCAGCTGTGATTGAGCAGCAATGTTCATCCAACTCTTTTCACAGTTGTTGTAGTCGTGATGATTTTGTGAGGCCACATCGAAAAGGTTCAGATGAGCCAAAGTTCTACAAGTTGTGCATCCATCGCTTGTGTCCAGATCACACGCTGCACCGCCGTGCTGCTCTGTCTTTTTACTCACATTTCTGTGTTTGCGTGTGTGCAGCGTGAGAAGCTGCGGTGACACCCTCAGGACGGCCGACAGGATTTCAAACAGGTTTGATTTTCTCATGACCATGATGATCGGGAGCTGGTCATGAGGGGTAATCACTTGTCATTACCCCATGTATACTACACGATGCACGACGCACGATGAGGCTGAACCTCGGGCTGATCCCCAAAACGGTCGCAAGACTGAAAATTCGGCTCAAAATGAGCCAAACATCGCACAGTGTGTGCCCAGCATAAGTGGGCGGGGTCCTCCAAAAGCTAGGTAGGCCGGAAGTGAGTGACTGTGGAATTGGACGGTCGAGCCTTCAGAATAACGTCACTGCTGTCTCGGTGGACTGAAACTCAGCCGTCTGCTCCTTGCTATCTAAAATATAACCGGACGCTGGCGTAAATTCTCGACCATCTCACACTTCTGTTTAATCAGTTTTCTGTTTGATGTTTATTCAGCTGTGTGAAAACCCTGAAGGAACCCTCCTGAGGGATTAATAACGTTTTATTTAATGTAACCCAAGAACTTTAATGTCAGCCAAACGATTTACTCACAACAAATAAAACACTGAAAAAGCCAAACAATAACATTTTTAAGTTATCTGAGTGACTTATATATCATGTTTAACCTGAGTAGCGAAAGACTGCGGGGGTTTGAAAACTGAGTCGGGAGTTGTTGCTGTTCTCGCCGGTGTTCCAGATCAACTGGCGTTTAGATCAACTGGCGTTTAGATCAACTGGCGTTGGTCGAACAGATGTGTGGCAGTCTTGCGTTTCAGGAGCTGCTACCGACAAACCAGCAAAAAAAACGCCAAATGTGTCATCTGTGACACTTGTGAGGTTATCTCAAACACACTCCGTCAGTCTTGATGCCGTTGAACAACAAAATGTTTAAAAGTGTCGCGAGTTTACCTGGTGATATCCTCATGCGCGACGCGATGGCGAAAACAGCAAACAATTAACACCACGCCGATGTTGTTCACAGGACAGCAAGAGTAAACGATCGGGAGACTCTTGTCGTCGTTATCGCCCCCTCGCACGCTTTTATTTCTCCGGTTTCAGTGTTTTTTGCTTCACAACTAAAGCGTGCAGTTTACTTTGTGTGCACTAACATGGACTCGAGTCAACCAGCGCCACCTCTGACCAAGTGCCACAGCCTACAGCCAGATCAACTTGTCACACATCTGCACCACGTTTGAATTCGTTTCATGCACAACACATTTGTACCTTTCAATTGTGTCTGTTTGTGCGTCATGCAAATAAACCCTGAAAAGAATGAAATGATATCATATATTTATTATTGGCCTACATTTGTACAAAATTCCAAATTATATACACAAAGTCATAGAAATCATCGCTCCAATTGGTCATCATGATTTTAATATTCTCTTTTTCCATAACAATGAAATACGCCTTGGACAAATATGACACATCAATAGTTCATTAGTGTTGTCAGATTTTTTCACTTATTTCAAGCTAAAATATCTTGTATTAAGTAAAAAAAAAATCTGCCAATGGAACAAGTGAAAATTGTCTAGTTTTAAGATTTACTGTCTTGGAACAAGTTCCTTTAGCTTACTGAAATGTTGCCCTTTAGCTGATTCTGTCTTATTTTAAGTGTAATGAGATAATTCTGACTAGAAATAAGACAAATACTCTTGGTAAGATTTTGAGTTTTTGCAGTGTACAAACCAACGTGGGAAAAAAAACGTAAACTACAAAGGTTCATACAGCACATGGAGAAACAGATGTTTTATAGGCTGCAATTATTTGTCATTAAACACTGTCTGAAACAAACTGGAAGTAAATTGATTCTCATAATTGACTTACCTCCTTCCTGTGACTGAAAATGAACATAACTATCTCTGTCCTCATCTGTACTCGTAGATATCCACCTCCCTCTGCTCCCACTCTGCTCTGTCCTCCTGCTCCTTTCTGCTGTATCTCACCTTCTTTGATAGATCTGGTTCTGCATAAATATCTGAGGACATCTTGAGAGGACTGAGACGCTGAGCAGGAGTTTAAACTGTACTCTAACAGTTCTGCAGTACTGACCCTGGTAGATATCGAGCTGTTCTGTTCTGTTCTTGTCCAGCCTGCTCTCTGCTTTCAGACAGGAAGAAGTTTTGAGGAAGTGGCTGCATGCAAAGAACCATAGACCCAAACTTTCATTTATTTAATATCCACAAAAACCTCCAGTGTGGTGGAACCCACAAATAAAACATTTTATTATAATTATATTTGCAAAGCCACTCAGGGAAACATTCAAAACCTTTTGCATGAAACAAGAATCATTTAATTTTTCTTTATTTAACAAAAGGTGAGCTCATGGTGAAACAAACCACAACCACATTCATACCTCATTGTAGAATATATATATATATACTGGAAGTGCTGTGTATACGAGTCTGGCCTAAGTCTTCGGTCAGAAAGACTGCAGCAGTCCAGGAGTTTTTAGTTCACTGTCTTTAATGAAGCTTCACAGAAGAACTGGTTACAGCAGGGCTTGCCATGATAAATCCAACTGTGATACAGCCAGATATGCACTTATAATTGTGGCAGATGCAGCATAGGTGACTATATGCATGGTTTTCTGTAAACAGAAACAGGCAATACTATAATTAGCAGGGTCAAAGATAACAAAGCAACAATCAGAACACATCATCGACTCAGACACAGCAATATTTTACCATGTCCACAAGGGGTCGCCGTAAGACCAGAAGTTGGCTAAATAGCACATATCTTTCCAGTTGCTAGTACTAAGGCAAGAATGTGGCAACAGTTAAACTAAACAATAAACAACAGAAAAATCCGTTAACCGCGGGATGTAATCATTGGAGGAGATTCTGGACACTGGTATTAACTTAGTGCAAATTAATTACATAATTAAATAACCCTACTAACGTGATATCAGTGTACCGGGGCATTCCTTTAGCTTTAACATGCATAAACAACTGTAACCATTATCATACCAGTTAACCTGTCAAAGGTAATAACACTTACAGTTTCATTAACGCACACGGAATCACACAAACTGCGTTAAAGCTGCGCCTTTCGTCTCTCACTCCCACTCTCCCTCTGCGTGATGCGCACATGATCACTGAGTCGCTCATTTGGGTGCGCTTGATTCTTGCCTCTAGACATCCTGAGGCCGAATCAGCAGGGAATTTGCACAGCCGCCCCCAAATTCACTAAGTGAATTTGCAGAACACAAATGTCCCTGCTGGATAATATACACCCCTTCAGTCCTCTGGCATTTTTGGAAGAGTGATGAGTTTAGTCACGGGGCGAATGTATTTAACTCCTTTTATGTCGACCTCAGCTGTGCGTATCTTGCCATCATCACTGGGGATTGCTTTAGTTACCCGCCCAGCTGGCCACAGGGCCCTTGGTAGCTGTGGGTCAATCACCATGACCCCTCGATCTACTGTGAGATCTGGGGTACCGATGCGCCACTTTTGACGGAGCTGAATGTTAGGTAGGTAATTGCGAGTAAACTGAACCCAGAAATGGTCGGCAAGCACTTGGCTGTGTCTCCAGTGGCGGTGTCCCAGTAGGTCACTCTTGCTGTACACTGCTTGTGGTAGGGATGCGTCTCTCCGCCCCATAAGCAGAAGGTTAGGAGTAATGGGATCAGGGTCCGCAATGTCTGATGTTGCATAACCAAGAGGTTTCGAGTTAAGAATGTCCTCCACTTCTACAAGCATAGTCATCAGCACTTCTTCTGGGACAGCTTGGTCTTTCAGGACGACACGCAGGGAAGCTTTGACCGACTTGATTTCCCTCTCCCATGTGCCTCCAAAATGTGGAGCAAGTGGTGGATTGAATTTGAAATCAATACTCTGTTCAGCGAGCTGTAGCTTCAAAACTGGTTCCATGGCAGCAAAATCTTCTCTAAGTTCCCTCTCTCCTCCTCTGAAGTTGGTGCCACGATCACAGAGAATCTCAAACGGTTTTCCTCTCCTTGCCACAAAGTGCCGAAGGGCAAGCAAGAATGAATCTGTGTTCATGCTGCACAAGAGGTCCAGATGTACGCACCTGGTGGTCAGACATTTAAAGATAATACCCCACCTTTTCTCATGCCTCCGTCCTATTTTTATGGTGTAAGGACCAAAGCAGTCGACTCCAGTGGACCAGTATGGTGGTTTAGTGATGCGTAATCGTGCAGCTGGTAGGTCTGCCATCTGGGGAGTGACTGGTTTGCTGCGCCATTTACAACATTCCACACAGCTGCGTTGATGTCTCTTGATGATCTGTCGGCCGCGAAGTATCCAGTAGGTCCTCCTTATCTCTGCAAATATACGGTCAGGACCTGCATGTAACAGACGGTTACCATAGTCCTGCACTAACAGCTTTGTGACAGGGTGGTCTGGTGCAAGAACTATAGGATGGATGGTGTCCTCTTTCAGATTTTCAGCCCTCCGGAGCCAACCTCCAACTCTGATCAACCCTACAGTATGGTCTAATTCAGGTGAAAGCGACAGTAAGCGACTGTTAGGGCTGATAGGTTTACCTGACTGCAATGCAGCCAACTCTGCTGGGGAACTCTCACTTTGTGACCTTTTCAGTAGGGCAATTTCTGCCTCCCTACAACTGGAGGCAGTCATGGGTAGAGCGGCCGTGATATGTGGCATGTACCAGCTCAGTCCAGGATTTGAACTGGGTCAGATCAGGTGTCAGCGGGCTGCTTGTGGAAATGTTGCCACAGAAGATGGTGTTGCGGATCTCTTTCTCCTGCATCGAGCTCACTGTGGGGTGTGTAGGCCAGCTAGCGGGAGGATGATGGAGGAATGCTGGGCCATCTGTCCAGCGGTTTGGCTTAGTTAAAAACTTCAGCAGCGTTGGAACGTGAGAACCTGAAGGATGAAGAGAGCGTACCAAGCTCCAAGAGTGACGGCGCAGAGGAAGTCCAGCGATGGAATTGTGATTCTGTGTGAAGCACAAATGCTAGGAGACTGGGAAATAGTTGACACCACTTTTCCCATGGATGAAGATCACCTAAAGTGTGTCACTTTGCCATGCAGATTTGATGCTCTGCAGAGAAGCCTCCTGCGAGGGAGAGATGTAAACAGATGAGCCTTTTGTCTACATTTAGCTCATGTCAACTTCTCTAGGCTGGTTGAGGGGAAATTGGAGAGAAACGGTAGTGTTAGGTGTGACTGTTGTTATTGTAACTGTGATTTGTCTTATAAGTGAATTGCCCAGAGACAGACCTGAATCCATTCCGGCGACTCCACCATCACAGGCCACGGTGGAGCAAACCAAACGCAGACGACATGATGCTACTTTTGGGAAATGGGGAGAGTTTAGATGAACACATTTTAGTAACAGTATTGTTGATCTGCCATGGGGCAGATCAAAAGAGGGATTTGTGAGTAGAAGAAAATAATTATTAGAATGTAATGTGTTAAATTTGTTTAGATCAGATGAATAGGAAAGGAGTTGTCTGTGTGTTTCAGTTTGGCTTAGCTGTAGGCCTGAGAGTGTGTGTAATTGTTTAGAGAGAAAGGAATTTATGGTCTGGTGTCATAAAAGGAGACAGGAAGCTACAGTTGGGGGGATGCTGATGCTGATGCTTGTACCTTTAATAAAAACTCATAATTGCCATAACTTAGAAGTAGGTTTGCAGGAGACTCTCCACCTTATCTGTAAATGTAAAACAACAAGAGGCCAATGGCCCAGTGGATGCAGAGTGGGGGTCTCAATATTTGTAATATGTTAACTCTGTTTTCTATGTTGTGTAGAGGAATTTGGTGTGGCTTGGGTGAGATTACTTTTATGACCCCCAGGAAGTCACAGACACAGACACACACACAGTGCTTTAACTGTTACGCATCCACATGCACACTCACTCACGTGCACACACATACACACAGGTACGCGCATACAGTCACTCACGTGCACTCACATAGACACACGGGTACGCGTACACACAGGCGCTCACGTACTCGTGCATACACACAGACACACAGAGTTTGCAGCACATCATGGGGGTTTTATGATGGGGTCACTTCTATAAAGCTGGCTGTAACTAACAAAACAGTGAAGATCTGCAGAGGGACACCGGCCTGGCAAGTCTTCCCTTCTAGAAGAATGCATGCTTAAATGAAGATGAATAAAGATGAATAAAGGTTTTGTGAAATGACTACTGAGTTCCGGTGCCGTCTCTGGATCCCCGAGGAATAATAAGAACCGGGGTGAAACTGATTTCGTAACAGAAGAAATTATCGGTAGTTTTTACGAGCATGAGCTGCAGAAAATCAGTCTTGTCAAGGATAAGCTCTATCACATAGACAAAATTCTCTCAAAACATAAACAGAGGGGACAGATTTATTTCCTGGTGAAATGGAGGAACTGGCCTGAAAAGTTTAATAGCTGGGTTAAAGCCACTGAGCTTAAAAACATCGCGTAACAAACGCCGGACCTCACTCTCACCTTGGTAACCTTGGTAACGGGTCAGCATGACTGTCAGGTCGGACAGGTTTTATGTCACGCTTCCATCAAACGCAAGTTTGAATGTATTTAAAAATAACACCAATAGCTGCTTCCATGTGGATCTCGCCCAGCTTCTCAATCTCGATGGGGCCTGGGAGGTGGCTCTCACTGAAATTTCATATCCCTATACATGGCTTAATCTCCCGAATGATAAGGCTTATTTTGAATGGAGGAAAAAGGGTGATGCTGAGCAGAGGCCTGATGACGTGGTTAAAACGAAAATATGCGCCGGCTTTTATGAGGACGCTAACACGCTGAGAGCAGAGGTTGAAGCCTGCCTTAGGCGTATCGAATCGGATATTTATCTAAAATATCACCCCATTGTTAAAAAGTTTGAATTCACATCTGGAGGCATATATCAACTCAGGTTTTTCCCACCGCTCGCATATATGCTTGGTGTACCTGTAGGTGTCTGGAAGTGATTCGAGCACAAATTTGCCCCATATCCTGCTGATATAAAGGCCGGGTGTTATCATCTATTCTGTTATTCTGATATAGCAGCATTACAGCTCGTGGGTGATAGCTACTCCCCCCTACTGCGTACTGTCAAAATAGAGGGTAATTACGGAGATATCGTGACCCTGTGTTTTAACAAACCAGACTATATTCCTGTTGCTCACAAACACATCAAAAATATCCATATTGAAATCAAAACTGATCAGAACGAGCCTGTAAACTTTACCTACGGTAAAACGATAGTAAAGCTACATTTCCGGCCTGTCAAGGATCTGCCATAACTCATAACCATATGAATAATGATAGATTTATACGGTATTATGAAACGCAGGCTGGTAACGGCCTGCCCGGCTTTTCAGGTGCGCCCGTAATTTATGGACGAGGAATAGCATCTATTTTCTCAACATTGTTTAGATTTGTAACCCCGTTCATAAAGTGGGGTGTGCGCATCGCAAAACCTCATTTGAAAACGGCTGTCAAAGGCTTTGCTTCAGATGTTGTCACCTCCTCACTCTGAAATTTGACTCGTTCGAACACACCAGAACAGCAAGAGGGCTCGGGGCTGAGCATAATTTCACGTAGACCCTTAAAACGTCCTCCGGGTCGGAGGCTGACAGAGTTTAAAAAGCCGAAGAAAACGGTGAAAAAGAGGCAGACTGGTAAAACCGTCAGACGTACAGGACGCAAGTCTAAGCAAGATATTTTCTAAAAAACAACAACTAAGAAAAAAACAACAATGTCTTTACTTCACGAACAATCGAGCGAATGCACCTTGAGCGAATTGGATCTGTTTACAGCACCACTGACTCAGTTTTCAATCGAGGACAAATGTTATTCAGAAATTTTACCAGTAACAGTGCTGACAGATCGGGGACCTCTGGAATTTTATGTGCCTGGAAACGGGCTGCATTACCTGGATTTAAATGACACACTGCTGAGTTTAAGGTTGAAAATAACAAACCCAGATGGTACTGATATTGATGCAGATGCTAATGTTGGAATTATAAATTACCCTTTAAACACCATTTTCTTGCAATGTGACGTCACATTGGGCGACAGACTGATTTCACAAGCCAGCTCAACTCACCCCTACAGGGCTATAATAGAAACATATTTAAATTACTCAGAAGAAAGTCTGAAAACTCAATTTAGTGCTGGGCTGTTTTACAAAGATACTGCGGGCGCACACGACTCACATGTTGTGAATAACGGACCTAACAGAGGATTAGTCCGACGGGCCGTGTACAGTGAACGCTCGTGAGAGTTCCACGTCATGGGCCCGTTACACTCATACACATATTTTTTTCTGCGAAAGATTACTGCTCAATAATGTGGATTTGAGGGTTAAGCTCACGTGAGCCAGCGATGCTTTTAGCATCATGGCGCCTCAAAATGCCAATTACCATCTCAATATTCTGGGAGCCTCGTTATTCGTAAGGAAAGTCACGGTGTCCCCCGCTGTGCGCGTAGGCCACGCCTCCGCTCTCATGGAAGCCAATGCATTGTATCCCATCTCCCGGATTAATGTAAAAACATTTTCAATACCCGAGAATTCACGGATATCACATCATGAGAATCTGTTTCTGGGTTCACTGCCCCGGTATCTAGTCATAGGCATGGTTAACCATGAGGCTTTTACAGGTCATATGATTTATGCCCTTTCAATTTCCAGCATAACAATTTAGAGTTTTTGGCTTTGTGTCATGAGAGTAAGCAAATACCAGCCAAAGCGTTTCAACCCAATTTTGCTGAGAATCACTCCATAAGAGAGTTTTACAGCCTGTACACCGCTACCGGGAGAAACCTGAAAGATCTCTCCTTGTGCATTGACAGAAGGAGTTTGAACAAGGATATACTCTGTTTGTGTTCAATATGAATCCTTCAGATGACAGCCAGGCATTGTCACCGGTAATAAATGGCAAAGTGAGACTTGAAATGCACTTCAGACTGTGGCGTGTCCAGCGGGGTGGCCTGGGGGTTGGCACAGGCCACCCCCCCAACCAGACTGGCCACCCCAGGTGCCACCCCGAAGCTAAAACAATAAAATTCAATTAAATATCAAATGTACGATTATGTTTTCGTAGTGAAGCGCAGATATCCGGCAAAGGAAGGAGAAAGATGGCACCACAGAAAACTATTTTTTGACGAAAGAAAATGATGAGAAAATAAATGTCCCGGTAAGTAATATTAAGTTTGGTGAGTTTAGTAAACTTCGGTGAAATTAGAATACCAAGGAAAAAATAACACTTAAAGAATTATTGCAACCTTCGAATTACAGCTGGGCGATATAAGATTTTTTCATATCACGATGTTTTTTTCATTTCAGGCGATAACGATATATATCACGATATAAGCCAAATAACTATATTTGTAAGATTTAAATGTGCCGTTGCTCACAAGTAAAATGTGAAATAATCAGCAGCTTGTTTTGATTTAAATATTTATTTCCCATAATAAGTTCAACAGGGTAGATGTACTTAAGGAACATGAGACTTCAGTTTCAGATAAATAAAGGCAAATATTGCAAACTGCACAAAAGGCAGCCGCTAAAGCGTTTAAGTTCCAAAATAGAACAAACAAAACAGACTAAATTGTCAATTCCACTTAGAAACAAAATATTAATTCTAAAAATAAATCTTAGGTCGTTTTACAGAAGAACAGACAAAATTGACTAACTTTTGTCAATATCAAATAAACTGAGAACTAAAAGGAAATTCTCAATCTCTCCTTGTTGTATAGCTTAGCTTTTCAAACAGTTTTAACAGTTACTTTAGTCTGACAAAAGCCGAATGATGAATTAGTGCTTTCAGTCAGAGATTGAGCATGCACCGCTTTATTGTATTTCCAGACTTGCTTTCGGCACAATTTACAGTGCGCGCTACTCTGTTTTTTGTCAGACTTGAAATAGCCGAAATACCTTCACACTACGGAACTTCTGTGGCCCTTCCGTTCAACATGCTCTCCGACATTGGAACCATCATCGGTTTTTTCTTCGGTAACCTTCGGTCACGCTCTCGGTTGATTTTTCTCTAGTCGGCAAACTCATTTCCTCCATTACCCGGGCTGCACGGTGGCCAGCTGCTTCCCAAACAAATACACATGTGCGGCTTGGCACCTCTGCTTTATGTAACAAGTCACGTGACGTGCCGCTGCGGCTGTGATTGGTTCGGCTCTGCGCTACTTAATTTGGATTGGCTGTTCTTCTTCTTTTTTAAGAGGACAAGAGAGATGAGGCCTATCGCAATAGTTTAATTTTTCTATCGAGAAAAAGTTATTTCACAATACATATCGTTATCGTTCTATCGCCCAGCTCTACGCCGAATATTTCAGACAGTAGGCTACTGGGGGGAGCTAGCATAAGAGTTATGAGTTATAAGATATAATCCAAGTCGTAACATTGCTGTATGGAGCTGCAGATTTGGTTGCAGGTTAATACCGGCAGTGTCGCCATGCCAGCTGACTGTATTTCATCATCAGCCAGTGTTGTTCTTTATACATCAATATTACCAAAGTTTACCATAAGGCAGCACTTACACTACACTGTGCGGTCCAGCTAATATCTCTCATTACTTATCCTATCTGCCAGCTCCATGTTATGAATAGAGTGTAAATCACCCCATGAAACGGCTGTGCCATGTTCAATGCAGGGATGTGCAGCTCTGGTTCTCAAGGCTCCTGTCCTCCCGGTTTTAGATGTTTCCTTACTTCAACAGAGCTCATTTAAAGAATCATTTACAGACTTGTGCACAACTAGGTGTTTGGGGATTATTTGATTTGAATTGGCTATGTTGGTATAGTGTAACATCTAAAACATGCATGATAGAGGTCCATTAGGGCCAGAATTTGACATCCCTGACTTCCAGTCAAGGTCATACATCAGGAAAGTTGTTGTTTGTGACATAAGTTTTTACTTTATTACTTCAGGGCCAACCAGTATAGATAAAAGAATAGGAGTGAAGAATGAAAAGATCTCAAAATATTGAGAATTTCTTCCTTAAGAAGGCTAAAATAACGCCAGAAGCAGCACAACAATGTCAGGGAAAGGTGGACTGAGCAGCAGTCATCATTGTCACCTGTGATGTCTATAAATGAAGGTATGTGAGAATGAATAAGGAAAATGCAAGGAAGGGATGTTCATAGTGTTCAACGGATCCATAGGGGACAAATCCTAATATTTGGGAATAAATAATTAAATAAGCGAATATATGTATTGTGGTACATAATTGGAAATTAAAACAAAATCCTGCTTTAAATAACATGTTTTTTTTATTTAATGAAATGTAATATTTTTATATTATCCCAGGCACTTCTTCACCTGTTCATGATCCACCACATAACCAGGATGTGGTGCCTTTTGAAACATCTTCTCCTTCAACATCATGTACGTCACCAGGCCATCCACATGGTATTTAACCGCCAATCTTACTTTATAGATTAATATTGAAAGCCTTTAAAAACAAAATAATGATGTTGGGTAGTTAACATTGTGCAGTAAATATTTTATAATATTGAGACTGTCACTTTTGCAAGAGATGTTGTTCTAGATTAAAAACAATTCTTCATTGATTTTTAAATTGAATCCTCCCATACTTAGATATATCTCAAAATCCAGCGGAGGGACCTAGACAGCCACATTTGAAGATATTTCCTCGAACAGTACATGGTGAAAAGAGGAGGGCCTTCAGCAAGACATGGTATTCACAACACAAATGGCTGGAATATTCTCAATATTGCATGTAGACACTTTTCCCTTCCAAATGCTTCTGAAACTCCTTTTACATCACATGAAGGGTAGGGGTGGGTTTTTATAATTGATTTATTGATTAAAATCGATTCTGGCTTGGATAACGTGAAATCGATTCATTAAAATCCTGAATCGGTTTTTTAATATAAATTTATTTTGCCCGAAATGCCAGAATCTCGGGTGAAATCTCACAAAATTTCAACAACCACCAAACAGCTAAGACAGTAAATGAGAGCAGGAACACGGATTCTGCACAAAGACGTAAACACACAGCGCGGACCCGCGGATCAGAATCAGTGAGATGTTGCTTTTCTCACCTGACACGGTCGGGGCTGAAAGCCGACAGCTCGCTGATTCTGATGTTTCGGCGGGTCCGCGCTTTGTGTTCACGCCCTTTTTGCGCTGATTCTAAAGCTGTTAGTTTGATCTCTCTCCAAACAATATTGACCGAACCAGCAGCAAAAGAAGATCCAAACTACGCTTCACATAAACATCGTCATGAAATCACTCTGACTTTTCCTGTTTTGCTTCCACCAGGATAAAATCACACTTCATGCACAGCTCTCTCTCTCTCTCTCTCTCTCTCTCTTAGTGCACCTCAAGAACAGTTTTCTGTCTAAAAATCTGTTTTCTGCATTATTCGCTTGCTTGTTACGCACAAGTCTACTGTTGTTTACAGCGCTGTCGGCCGCTGTTTTTTTTCCTTTTACATACTTCTGAAAAGAAAACCTAATTTCTGCTGTTCAGTACTGAACAAATTTAAACTTTTTTAAATTATGCAAAATGCAAAACGCTCAGCTGTCTCTCTAATGAAACCGCTGTAACGTCAGAGGTAACGTTCATATATTGATTAATGGTTTTCTTTCGTTTCTGATGTACTGCAGAATATTTTTATAAAATCCCAGGCCAGGAAAACCACCTTCATGTTTTTCTGTGTTTTATCTTCAGGCACAAAGGCATCTGCTGTGACCTCACACCTTTGATAAAGTCTTGCGTGTGTCAGCTTCCTTTTTATAGATACAAAAATATGTAAATGTACTGATCTGAATTATAATATTTCTGACTGTCAAAATTTCCCAGATTCAAATCGAATTGAATCGAATCGATTTGGAACCTTGTGAATCGGAATCGAATCGATTCTAGAAATCAGTGACGATACCCAGCCCTAATGAATGCAATGTATAAAGATGGAGGTTTTAAGGGGCATGAGAAATCTGAAGGTCATATGAATGCCATGTATGCTTGGAGTGAACATAAGAACAACATTTTGACAGATTCATCTGTGCGTGATGCTTTGGACAAGGCATATAAAAAAAAGTAGAGGAAAATCGCATATATATCAAAACTGTTGCTGAAGTACCTCTCCTTACAGCTATGCAAAACCTCTCCCAAAGGGGACATCTTGAGACAGACACATCACAAAACAAAGGGAACTTTTTAGAGATAATGGAACTTATTTCTAAGCATAATCCACTGATTGCAAAAAACCAAAAGCTGCAGGAAATGCAAAATATACCAGTAACACCATTCAGAATGAAGTAATGGAATGTCTGTCAGAGATGGTACGTGAAGACATTATCAGAGAAGTGAAGGAAAGTGAGTACTTCTCTGTGATTGCAGATGAAACAAAAGACCTAAAGAAAACAGAGCAACTGTCATTAGTACTAAGGTATTACTACAATGGGGCTGTTCAAGAGAGTTTTTTAGAGTTCCAGAGAGCAAGTCAGCTAGATGCGGCAGGGCTCACCCAAAACATACAGTGTCTGGAAAGGTATGGCCTTGAATATCGATCCAATCTTGTAGGCCAAGGATATGATGGGGCGTCAGTAATGGCAGGGAAATGCAGGGGTGATGCAGCCAGGATCAAAACAGAGGCAAAACATGCATTTTATGTACATTGCAATGCACATTGCCTTAACCTTGTTATCGTTGATGCAGTGAAAGCAGTCCCTGAAGCTGACTGCTTTTTTTCATTGTTGCAGAAATTGTATGTCTATATGTCAGGTTCATATGTTCACCAAAAATGGATCACAGTTCAAAAATACATGTATCCAGAGGCTCCTAGAGAGCTTCAGAGACTCAGTGATACCAGGTGGGCATATCGTTACAGTGCATGCAAAACTGTAATGGACAGATTACCAGCTATATTAAGAGTGCTACATGAGATAGATTTAGAGAACAGTGGTGACAGATCAGTGGAGGCACGGGGTCTGTTGGCACAAATTGACCAAATTGATTTATTGGCAATTTATCCACATTTAGAAAAATTCTAGGGGAAATTAAGTTGCTTTCTGATGTACTTCAGTCTCCATCTCTTGATCTAGCAAAGGCTGTAGACCTAATTCATGCACTTCAAGACACCTTGGACCGATATAGAAGTGAATCTTGTTTTGATGAGCTGTGGCAAGACGCAATGGATATTGCAGAACAGTGTACTGTTGCCTCTGAGACAGTTAAGAGAAGGGTGCAGAGAGAGAGCCTCAGGCTTAAGGGTTATTTTATAGATTCTCCAATCGGGCAACACAGGTGTAAGGAGGATGACAAGAACAAGTTTAAGAGGGAAGTATTTTACCCCATTCTTGACCATGTACATGCAGAGATGGAGAAGCGCTTCAACAAGACCAATTGTGATATTATGAGGGGTATGCAGGCATTAAACCCCAAGAGTAAGAGCTTTTTGTCAGAGGAAATAGTTGTAAGCTTGGCTGGTCTGTATGACCGTGATATTGAAGACCTCAAACATGAGCTGTATCAAGCTAGAAAGGTTGTTCAAAGGAGAGCAGGGTGTGGAAATGAACTCTCCAGTGTTTTGGAGTTTACTACCTTCCTAGAGCCTTACAAAGAGGTGTTTCATCAGCTTTTTTGTTTATGTTGAATAGCTTTAGCCTTACCTGTCAGCAGTGCTACTTGTGAACGTAGCTTTTCAGTGCTAAAGCTTATAAAAAATCATCTACGAACAACTATGACTGATGAGAGGCTTAGCAATATTGGAGTTTTGAGTATTGAGAGGAAAAGGGCAAGATCATTAAGCCTGGATGACTTTGTAACACGTTTTGCCACCCGTCACCGTAACAGGCGGATCCACCTATTCTAAGTCACTGATAATATTTAATGAAGCATAGAGTAGGTACTTGAGTAAATGTTCTTTTTCAAAACATAAATATTTTGCATGTTAAGGGTGGTGAGTTAGTGAACCCAGACGCGGACCTCTCGTTAAAGTTGAACAGTGTCTTTATTTACAGTGAAGCCAATCCACAGTTATCCACATTGCAAAGTCCCTTCAGTGCTCCCCTCGTGTGTCCACACAACTCTCGTGAATTAGTGACGTCTCACCTCCCGTCTCTCCGTCTCGTTCGTTTCCTGGAAAAAAGGCAAACAGACGCGATTAGCCTCCCTCCGCTATCAAACACTTGTCTTACACTCGCTGAGCTCGAGTCACTACCAGGTTTGGTGGAATACTCCAGCGCTGTCTGTCACTCAGCCACACCATTAAATAGCTCTGCCAACGATGGTGGATGATTGGCAGCAGCTGGCGAGGAATCAGTCGCAGGTGGGACAGCTCAGAGTGGCAGCACTTCCGGGTCGGAGATCTCCCGTTGCTACGCAACCGCGTAACAATCGCAGCGGAGCCGGAGAGAGAAACAGAGCGAGAGAGAGAGAGAGAACAAACACACATACACACAGGTCGCCGGTCGGGGCACCGTCGGACCTGACATTGCAACTACAAGTGCTGCTGTTTACAATGTTTTTGTACTGCTTGTCTTTTTAACATTTAACAGAGTCTTATTAAAAGTTCAAGAGGTTTATTTGTGCACAATTTATACTGAAACATTATCAAAAGAAGGCATAGAAAGTATTTACTTGCTTTCAGGTTTAATTCAAATGTTAGTCTTTTCATTTGTTTTTTCCTGTTTCAAAATCAAACACCAGCTTGTGAGAAGATTATCTTTTTTTTTTTAATAAGTTTTGCATTGCATTGGCTAATTTGCCAATTGTATGTTAAAAATGTTTGTAGTTTAATTTTCAAAAATGTTTTTGCCCAAAACATATGTGCACTATATTTCAGTAACAATACTTGTCCTTGAATGCTGAATAAACTGACAAAGCACTGATTGTATCTCTTGTACTTTATCAACACAGTATCTTAAAACTTTGCACTGTAGTGGTGAAAATCCTATTCTAATAAAAATTAAAAGCTAATTCAGTTATTAGGTTTATAGGGTTATTGAATTATGGTTAACGGTTGGTAGAATTTTTTTTAACATTATCTGCCAATTACATCTGCCACCCTTCTCCAAATCTGTGCCCCTACCTGGCCCCCCCAACAAAAATTTTCTAGACACGCCACTGCCGCTGGATCCATCTGATGGTCGTAGTGATGGCTCGCTTGAAGCTGAGTAAGGTGATCAGTGACGTCCGAAGCTTCATTTAGAAACTAACTGCTTCAGTATCTGATTCACTGGTTTATAAGGAAGTGAATCATTCGCGGGATTTGTGGAGTGTTTTGATGGTGACAGATAGCAAACCACTGATATTTCTACCGAGAGATATGGAGCCAGCGAGGAATAGAGGGGGTTCTGTTGTGTGGGAGTATTTTGAGTTGATTTTGGTCGATCGGGTGGGTTTTCCAGCTTTGTGTTCTGGCTGTTTGCTTTTGTTTTGTGCGTCTTTATTTTATCTGAAAACGTGAAAAACTTAAAATGTCAAAAATCTGCTTTTCATAATATAAATATCATTAAATAACTTTAGAAAAACTTCCGTTTGACTCATAACATTTAATGTTATAAATATATGTATATTTTATTTTTAAAATAATTGTTCTGATATCGAAAGTTATTTTAAGTTAGACTGTTTTCTTGGATTTGCTAAATGTTTAAATATGCAATTGTAACTCTCTGGTGCCACCTTAAAACCTGTAGTCAGTAGTAGGACATGATGTCGTCAGTAAACAGGAAGTAAGTCTGTGAATTAAGGAGAAGGCATGTGCAGGATGGTGGCCTTAGCCAGACAAATCCAGTGGCATCCACATACATCCTTTGCCTGTGGTAGCATTGTGGGTATGTACAAACTTGTTTTATATTTTGGGTGCATGTATAGACCACTTTCTTTCAAGTGGGTTCATTTTTCTGTGGGTTTGATGATGATGCAATCTTGTGCAGTTTACGCTGGCAATCGCTTGTGGAGCTAGTTGGGGGGGGAGCGACGGGCGAATTGGAGGCATTCATTGTAGCAAGACTTGTTAAAATCATAATTTGATGTTTGTATTTGAGTTAAAAAGGGAAGTAATTCATATGAACATTGCATGTCGACATTAAAAAACTGGGTTAATATATTTTCTTCGTTATATATGTACATGGTGAATAAGTGGCAGCACGGTGGTTAGCACTGTTGCCGCACAGCAAGAAGGTCCTGAGTTCAATTCCACCATCAGGCCGGGGTCTTTCTGTGTGGAGTTTGCATGTTCTCCCCGTGTTTGCGTGGGTTCCCTGAGGTTATTGTACTCGGCCCTGAAAATCTTAGAAATATGGTATCTAAGCAGATTCTTACTCTGGATGGCATTACCTTGGCCTCTAGTAACACTGTGAGAAACCTTGGAGTCATTTTTGGCCAGGACATGTCCTTCAACGCACATATTAAACAAATATGTAAGACTGCTTTCTTCCATTTGCGCAACATCTCTAAAATTAGAAATATCCTGTCTCAGAGTGATGCTGAAAACTAGTTCATGCATTTATTACTTCCAGGCTGGACTACTGTAATTCACTATTATCAGGATGTCCTAAAACTCGCTGAAAAGCCTTCAGCTAATCCAAAATGCTGCAGCAAGAGTACTGACAGGGACTAGAAAGAGAGAGCATATTTCTCCTGTTTTGGCTTCCTTCATTGGCTTCCTGTTAAATCCAGAATTGAATTCAAAATCCTGCTCCTCACATACAAGGTCTTAAATAATCAGGCCCCATCTTATCTTAATGACCTTGTAGTACCATATCACCCTATTAGAGCACTTCGCCTCGCTCTGCAGGCCTACTTGTTGTTCCTAGAGTATTTAAAAGTAGAATGGGAGGCAGAGCCTTCAGTTTTCAGGCCCCTCTTCTGTGGAACCAACTTCCAGTTTGGATTCGGGAGACAGACACTATCTCTACTTTCAAGATTAGGCTTAAAACTTTCCTTTTGCTAAAGCATATAGTTAGCGCTGGACCAGGTGACCCTGAATCCTCCCTTAGTTATGCTGCAATAGACGAGGCTGCCGGGGATTCCCATGATGCATTGAGTTTTTCCTTCCAGTCACCTTTCTCACTCACTATGTGCTAATAGACCTCTCTGCATCGAATCATATCTGTTATTAATCTCTGTCTCTCTTCCACAGCATGTCTTTATCCTGTTTTCTGTCTTTCACCCCAACCGGTCGCAGCAGATGGCCCCGCCCCTCCCTGAGCCTGGTTCTGCCGGAGGTTTCTTCCTGTTAAAAGGGAGTTTTTCCTTCCCACTGTCGCCAAAGTGCTTGCTCATAGGGGGTCATATGATTGTTGGGTTTTTCTCTGTATTTATTATTGTGCTATCTACTGTACAATATAAAGCGCCTTGAGGCGACTTTTGTTGTGATTTGGCGCTATATAAATAAAATTGAATTGAATTGAATTCCCTCCGGGTACTCTGGCTTCCTCCCACCGTCCAAAGACATGCAGTTTGAGGGGATAGGTTAATTGGATAATCCAAATTGTCACTAGGTGTGAATGTGAGCGTGAATGGTTGTCTGTCCCTGTGTGTTGGCCCTGCGACAGACTGGCGACCTGTCCAGGGTGTACCCCGCCTTTCGCCCTATGACAGCTGGGATAGGCTCCAGCGCCCCCCGCGACCCTGGAAAGGATAAGCGGAAGCGAATGGATGGATGGATGGATGGATGGTGAATAAGTACAGTGATTATGTCTTGTACTGTTTGTTACAGTTTCACCTTTCCCTGTGTCAATAAACCTGTGAACCGGGAATCGTGTCGTCAGAGTCTTGATGTGGGGAAGGAGTTTAGCTGACTGCCCAACCATAGCAGAGGCAGTACAATAATCTTAAACTGTTAGTCTGCAAAATGTGCAGCAATTTAATTTTTCAATTTAATTTATTTATTCTCTTTAGCTGATAGTTTGTGGGGCCCCAGTAGACTGTATAACTGCATCTCTACCAGATTCTCTGCACTCCAGCCTCTTCTGTGCCATGTGAAGGGATTGTCCTTAAGGCAGGAGAAATTATCTCCACGAAAAGGAACAGGTTCGGCCATCGCACAGTGGAACAAATTCTCTTCTTAAATAAAAATGAAAAAGCTTTACCTTAAATGCATCATGTTTTTAATTTGCAAGTTCATAAGCATTTTCCTTTTCCATTTCACAACCAATTCTACCCCCAGGTCAAAAATATATATAGGAAAAATTCCCTAATATAATATTATTTATAAATACACCTGTGGTATTTTTCAATTATTGTATTTACCAACCACAAGAAGTCACAAGCAAAGAAAGACCAAACCATGGTGCATGTTTAAACAAGGAAAGTTTACTGGTCAAAATGATTTATTAAAGAAATGAACAACATTTTTTTAACACCAAAAAATACACGTTCAAAGCAACACAACGGCGTCCCAATATCAGACAGAATTTCATGTAAGGTAGAGTGGGCAATCATAATTAAGCAGTTGGTTTTATTTTGTGGATTCAAGCTGCTCTTCATGTTTTTGGCCACTAGATGTCACCAGAGAGGACTGTGTTGAAAAGCTTGGAGTAATGAACTGTTTTTCAATACAAGCTTCAGTGCTTCAGAAAGCTTCATTTGGCCATCACTAGATGGTCGCGCCGTACTGTCATGATGTGCAGTGTGGCCGGCAGGAATTGGACCCAAAATGCAGGACTCAGAGGAGAAAACGTGAACTCAAAAACTCTGCTTTAATGCAGGCTTGGAAGGAATACCAAAACAACAACAAACTAAACTGGGAAATCCAAGAATATAATTTCACGAGAGAACACACAGCACGAGAGGGAAACCGACGTTAACAACACGACAACAAGAACTAACTGACAGGGACTAAAATACACTGGCAGGCACATGAGGAAGCGAGGAACAGGTGGGCACACAGCTGGGACACAGACCTACAAAGTAAAACAGGAAACACACAGACTATTTTACAACACAAATGCGGCGACCCGAATGGCAGGGGCGGATCTAGAGAAATTTTCTTAGGGTGGCATGAGGGTGGCAAAGAAATCAAATGGGGTGGCAAAATCAGCCTTTTTTTCCCCAAACACATATGCAGGTGGTTACATATGGTTAAAATAATCCAAATGCAGTAAGCATACACGTTTTTCATATAAATAAAGTCTATAACTTAATTATTGTCTGTAGCCCACATAATTAAACACTTTAGTTACATAAAACATGTGAGTTCTGATGTTATGTACGGTATAGCCTGTATGATAAATAAATATGTAGCCCAATAAGTATAAACTCCAGAAAGCTACACAACATGGGGCGGTTCATTTACAAACACATGTCTAACTTAAGTTTCACTGTTTTTGTTAGAAAACAATCACATTGTTACAGCTTACATTACACAAAATGTCAGTAATCTGCACTGTCATGAACATAAATTTAAACCTAATTTTTCATGATTTGTTGGATTAACCCACTGAGGTCTGAAATACAACCGGCCATTTTTGACTCCTTTTGAGTTTACGTTTGTATTTCACCCTCAGATTGTTTCATTTTAGTTTTTTCCCCCTTGCCTTGTTTGGTGTCATTCTTTTCAGCTCAACTGAATTTAGTTGTTTTTTGTCACTGACATACTGCATTAGTATTACTGATCTGAAATCACACAAAGAACTTAAAATCCTAGTAGTATTTTTACTGTAAAAAAACAGGCATATTGAGTAAATTTTTAGAACTTGAAATACAAATATAAATATAAAATGTACATTTTGTAAACATATACAACTATTTATCTAAAAATGCCGTTTTTTTCATTTTCAACAACCATTTAAAAATATTACAAAAACTAAAACGAGAGAACAATCAGGTTTCGCAATAAGATGCCCCACAAATGATGTGTGCCAGTAAAAAAAAGTTTGTCCACCAAAAGACAGAAGAGAACAGCACAGGGATAAACCTGCAGGCCTGACAACAGCAGGTGTATCACTCCGCTGGTTTTCTACTTAGTGACAGTGTGCCTTTGTGACATTCATTAGTGCCCTCACTGACACACAAAACAAAACACTAAGTATACACTCCACACTAAACGTCACAAATCTCCCACATCAAAAAACTCTCTCTCGCGCGCGCGTGCTGTCTCACTGCCGTTACCGTCACTCCCAAAACTTTCCCCTCTTCCTAAATAACCAAATCCCACGTGTTGACTTTTTAAAAAATTGGGTGACATGGTGCATTTTTCCACCGATAGGAAGAGGTGGCTCCCGCCCCCCCCCTCACTGTTTTTGCACTGTCCTTAGAAAACGCTTAACACTAGAATTACTGAGCCTTTTTTCCCTGGTGCAAGTCCCTACTACTAGATTTACTGGCCTGCGCAGATTTGCGTAAATTCCCCCCGACCTTAACACCTCTTGGCACCCCGCTGAGATTTTCACAGGTCGTCAGCTCCATTGTTCTCCTGCTTTTGTTGTGCAAACACACCTCTCCCCAACCCCTAACCATGAGAGATTCAAGTTTTTCCTTCCCTGCAAGGCTGCTTTCCTTCCTTACCTGCCTGCATGCCTGTCCATAAACATATATACACAGAGTTGTACATATATTTATATATTTATATAGCCACACCTTATATAATATGCATAAAGTCTAGTTATACACACAGACACATCTATATCATATATACACACACACACACACACACACACACACATATATATATATATATATATATATATATATATATATATGTGTGTGTGTGTGTATATATGATATAGATGTGTCTGTGTGTATAACTATGTGTGTGTATAACTATGTATGTATATATATATATATATATATATATATATATAATATGTATATATGTGTATATATATATAAAATGTTTGTATAGTGCACTTTCTATACCGTGCTCTGTCCACTTTTTGCAATGACAATGCAGATTTTCCACTTGTGGGACAAATAAATGCAGATTTGCTGTGTGTGTGTGTGTGTGTGTGCGCAACATTGGCATTTGTTTACTCAGATCCAAGGCAGGCCAAACCTCTGTGTTACAACCTACATACAAAAAAGACAGACATTCACAATATATGGGTACACAAGTCTGTTTTATTTCAAAGTGTTTCAAACTTTACAGGGTTTGCAGACCCAGTGTCCATCATCCCTGCATTTGGCACAGGTGAATTTCTTACATGTTGCACAGGTAAATCTGCTGCGATTCCTGTTGCAGCTCTCTTGCACCTGGCACTGTGTTGTCTTTACAGTCCCTGGCACAGCAGCTGCAGCAGCCTGCCTCTGTGCTAAGATTTCCTTGTGCTGCATGAATCGGCAACGGTTGCTGAGCTAGAAGACGAGAAACAATCTTCTTTGCCTGTCCACCCTGTACATGCCTTGTACAAAATGTAGGCATTCACTGCCGCCAGGTCCAGCATATTGTAGAAAACCGCTACTGGCCACCTGCGTGTTGCTGATCTTACAGAATACATCCGTGCCATTTGGTCCAACACGCCTACACCACACTGTAAAAGCACTGAAGTGGAGAATACCTCTCGCTTTGCAGTATCTTTTGCAAGTTGAGGAAGTTCACGCCGGACTTTATTCACCGTGCCCAGTAATGTTGTTTTGCGCTGCAGCAGTCTGTGCGACAGTGACAGTGAAGTAAAGAAATTGTCCGTTGACATTTCTCCCATCATCCAAAAACGGCTCCATCAGTTTCATGACCACGTTCTCTGCCAGCCTCTCTCCCTTCTGACGACTGGGGTCCTTTCCCAAGTAAGGAGATGCACTGCAGACATATTTGGTGTCCAAATCCGTGGCCATCCAGAACTTGATCCCAAATTTGTCTGGCTTGGTTGCAATATACTGGGTGAATGGACAACGAACCTTGGTAGGGAACAGCTGTTCATCTATGGTCATGTGTTCCCCTGGAGTGAAACTCTTAGCACAGTTCTCGTTGAAGCGTGTCCAGATGTCGGAGATCGCTGCAAATTTGTCTGTTTTCACCCGTTCTGCCCGCGTGTCCCTGTCATCAAATCGAAGGTGTTGCATAATTGAAATGAATCTATCTCGGGCATTGTCTCTTTGATTAGTGGCACCAGAAAACTTTCTGACCAGCAATCCACAATGGCACCAACAGGACACATGATTGCTCTTACAAACAGGATTGAAATGAATGCCATAAGTTCATGAACTTAAACCATAAAGTCTAGTTATACACACAGACACATCTATATCATATATATATATATATATATATATATATATATATATATATATATATATATACACACACACACACACACACACGTAGATAGATAGATATGTGTGTGTGTGTGTGTGTATACATACACCAATATTTTTGAATACACGTGTCCATATTTATGTTTCCAGATTGTTTGTATAGTGCACTTTCTATACTGTGCTCTGTCCACTTTTTGCAATGACAATGCAGATTTTCCACTTGTGGGACAAATAAATGCAGATTTGCTGTGTGTGTGTGTGTGTGTGTTTGTGCAACATTGGCATTTGTTTACTTAGATCCAAGGCAGGCCAAACCTCTGTGTTACAACCTACATACAAAAGACAGACATTCACAATATATGGGTACACAAGTCTGTTTTATTTCAAAGTCTTTCAAACTTTGAACGAACCTTGGTAGGGAACAGCTGTTCTCTACCAAGCATTTCTTGCAGCTGGCAACAACGGTCGTGCATTCAATATAGTTGTGACTTCTGCAAAAAATGTGGTCAAAATCTCATGAGTAAGTTGAAGCATTTCTATCAGGCATTTCTGAAAGTTGTAACACAGAGGTTTGGCCTGCCTTGGATCTGAGCAACTCTGAGTGAGCAAATGCAAATGTGCCAGGCCTCAAGGACAATGGGTGGTTTGCACAACAAAAGCTGTAGGAGAAACAAGCTGACGACCTGTGAAAATCTCAGCAGGGGTGCTTAACACCTCGGGACTTGCACCAGAAAATAAAAAAGCCAGTAATTCTAGGGGGTATTGGGTTTAGGGAAGTTACGCAAATTTGCGCAGGATAGTAAATCTAGTGTTAAAACACACAAAAACGTGACAACAGTATTTAGGAAAAAAAGCGTGGCTTATATATATTATCATAACTCTGGATTTACTGGACTGTAATTTTAATTTAAAAACTTTGAACTCCGAACTTTCAATGTGGGCTGAAACAGAGACTCAGCGTGGCTGCAGCTTGTTGCTATGTCAGCTTACATCAGTCATGTGATTTGGAGGTGCAGCATGTCTGTGGACCACAGAGGGTTAATAACACTCACTTTCCTTCCATTTTCAGAGTGTAACATCCAACCACCTGTGTAAAAAGCGAAATTCCCATGGTGTTGTTCAAAATGTGCTCTGGCACAATCATAAACATCGCTAGTTACTGAAAACAAGAAAAAAGCCGGTCCTGCTTTGGGCTGGACCATTTGTTAATGGTGTGTGTGTGGGGGGGACACTATGCAATATATTCGGATTTAGCATTTATATTCACTGTTGACTGTAACTACGCTCAAACTGTTAATGCTATTTTAATAAACAACACTGTCATATGGAAAACTGGGGTGGCACTTGGGGTGGCAAGGGATCACTTTAGTGCCACCCCATGCCGCCCCTGCCGAACGGAGCACAGAGGGAAGACACAGGTAGGGATAATAAATATGACAACCAAACCCAAAGACCTAATACAAAATCAGAATAAATTAGAAAATGATAATAAACTCAAAGTGCTGGGTCATATTAACCCCCGATTCTTTTGTCCCCATGATAGAACAGAGAAAACCCGACTCATAGTGGTCAAAACATTTTATATTTCTTTTATTTCAATCATCTTCTGGAAGAGAGAGACCCCTGCACAGCCCAAACGCCAGTTGCAGGATCTCTAACATTTTAAGCTCAACATGTGTCTTATATGGTGTTATTTCAGTACTTCATACGTCACACACGTCACACGTGACACACACAGTTTCATTACAAACAAAACTCCTTCTATTCAGTTCCTCTTTTCTGTGTCTGATTTATTAATATGCCTGTGCACTAAAACTTCCTGTGCAGCTTGCAATAACTTCCCCTTTCTGATGTCTGTTGCCAGGGCAACCTGTCTGAACTTAGTCTCACTCTGTCTGTTCCTCATATTCTGCAAAAACATGCATTTTCTGGTCAGCCTGTGTCTGGGCCTCTCATAAAACCATCTAATGAGCAGATAAGCCTTAAAAATATCTATTTATTTCGTAACAGGCACTGACCCAGGAACATGACAAACAAGGATTTTATTCAAGACTTTTCTGTCTTTTTATCAGGGATCTTACCAAGATTTGACAGTGTTTTAGTCCTTGGAGATTTTAATCGTCATGTTTGCTGTTTTAATCTTGTCCAATCAGTCAAGGGTCCCACCCATGTGCGTGGACATACTTTGGAACTAGTTTTATCTTGTCGTCTGCAGCTATGTGACATTCAAATTTGCAAGCTCAACTTTCCTGATCACATGCCTTTTACAATCCAAATTTTGGTGCCATGTCCTCCAGTTAAACCTCTTTTGCCTGCGTGTGAATTCCGCATCATCACTCCTGCTACTGCTGGACATTTCTCTGCTGTTTATCAGAATATTGGTGCCCCTTCCTTGGACAATTTCTCCGTGAAGTTGCATGCTGATCATTTGCTCACTTTGTTCAAGGCTACTTGTTCAAATGTTCTTTATTCTGTTGCTCCTTTTAAAAACCTAAGTGCACTAGACCTAAAACTGATCCCTGGTTAAACGATGTCACGCAGGCCCTCAAAAGAACCTGCAGCAAAACGGAAAGAAAATGGAAAGAAGACAAACTCCAGATTTCCTTTGATATGTTTAGGGAAGCCCTATTTCTTTATCAGGATACTGTTCGAAAAGCAAAAACTAAGTATTTATCAGATATCATCTCTAATCACAGCTCCATGCCTCGTGTCTTATTCAACACCATTAATTCTGTTACAACCCACCACACACTTTCCAGGGTCTCCAGCCACATGTGAAAACTTTTTACGTTTTTGTCGATAAGGTTGCTACTATCAGATCTCACATCTCTCCTCCAGCTTTTGCTCCTCTGTTCCCACCGTATTCTTCAGTTGTGCTTGATCATGTTGAGCTTGTTTCCCTGAGCACTCTGGCCAAAGTAGTCTCCCGTCTTAAGCCCTCTATGTGTCACCTCGACATTATGCCCTCTCACCTTTTCACAGAAATCTTTGACACTATTGGACCTAACATTTAACCATTATTAACACCTCTCTTCTAATGGGAACTGTCCCAGTCGATCATAAACATGCACCCAGTGCTTAAAATAAACTAATTTCAATGCATCAATTCTGTCAAGTTTTAGGCCAATCTCAAAACTCCCCTTCCTGTCCAAAATCCTGAAAAATTGTCTTTCTTCAGCTCCAGGCTTTCCTGGATATTAATGACATGTCAGAAACATTTCAGTCTGGTTTCAAAGCGCTACATAGCACTGAAACTGTGCTTTTAAAAGTCTTAATCTTATTGATCTTTTATTAATTGCTGACTCTGGTAACTCTGCCATTTTAGACCTTGTAGATCTAAGTGCAGCATTTGATACAGTAGATCATGGGATTCTCTTATCAAGACTGGAGAGCTGTGTGGGTATTACTACACTGATAGAAGTTTTTCTCTCAGGTTTGGTGGTTCTTTATCCACATCCACTCTGCTTACATGTGGGGTCCCTCAAGGATCTATCGTGCGCCCAGTAGTCTTTTCCCTTTACATGTTCCCATTAGGCTCTATTTTCAGGAAACATGGAATCTCATTTCACTGTTATGCCGATGATTCTCAAATTTACTTTCCTCTTAAAAAGAAATCTACGGACTCTCTAAAAGTGTTGCTAGACTGTCTTGATGACATTAATTCGTGGTTTGATTACATTTTTTTTTCATGTAAACGACCAAAAAACTGAGATTGTACTATTTGGACCTTCTGACCCTCGCTCTTCTCTTAAGGTTGACCTTGGTCCTCTGGAAAGGTCCAGAAATTCCTTTGCAAAGAATCTGTGAATGTTCTTTGATAGCAGCTTTTAATTTAAGAAACAAATAAATTCTCTTGTAAAAGTGCACTAAGAACATTTTACCATTTGCTGATACAGTGATACACTTCAGCTAGTTCAGAATGCTACAGCCCAACTCTTGACAGGCACTCGTAAACATGATCATATTTCCCCAGTCTCGGTTTGTTTACACTGGCTTCCAGTACATTGTAGAATTGATTTTAAGATTTTATTGCTTGTTTTTAAATCTCTAAATGCATTAGCTCTGTGATACCTTTCTGATCTGTTAACTAAAAATACTTCTAATAGAACTCTCAGGTCAGCTGATAAGTTGCTTTTAGTTGTCCCTAGAAACAGGCTAAAAAACAGAGGAGACCGGAGCTTTGCGATTGCTGCACCCAAACTTTGGAACAGTCTGCCTCTTGAAATTAGGATCTCTCCAACACTTGATATTTTTAAAACCCATTTGGAAACACATTTTTACTCTCTAGCTTTTAATTGGTAAATGGTAAATGGCTCACGGCGATTGTGGCTCAAGAGTTGGGAGTTCGCCTTGTAATCAGAAGGTTGCCAGTTCGAGCTCCGGCTTGGACAGTCTCGGTCATTGTGTCCTTGGGCAAGACACTTCACCCGTGTCCTACTGGTGGTCAGAGGGCCCGGCGCCAGTGTCCGGCAGCCTCGCCTCTGTCAGTGCGCCCCAGGGTGGCTGTGGCTACAATGTAGCTTGCCATCACCAGTGTGTCAATGGGTGGATGATACAGGCCATTTAACTTTTAATTGTGACTGAGTTTTGTTTTGTTCTTTGTGTGTGTTTGATCTACTTTTTAGTATGCACAGCACTTTGTTGTTTTTGAATGTGCTTATAAATAAATTGATTGATTGAACTGACATCTGTTGATAAAGTGATGTGGAGGCTGTGCCTTGTTTTGAGTGTATTTTCCTCAATGGTTTTCACTTTAGGCACTGGAAATACATACTAGAGACCAGTTATTTATTTTGTGATTTATATAAATATACTTCATGTAAACAGTTGGCATGCAGTAAAATAAATAGCTAAATATGTATTTGTATGTATTATTTCACATCCACATTTCACAGAAAAATAATAATAATAATAATGTATTGCATTTATATAGCGCTTTTCGGGACCCCTCAAAGCACTTTACAACACCACTATTCGTTCACTCTCACATTCATACACTGGTGAAGGCAAGCTACAGTTGTAGCCACAGCTTCCCTGGGGCAGACTGACAGAGGCGAGGCTGCCATATCGCGCCATCGGCCCCTCTGGCCAACACCAGTAGGCAGTAGATGAAGTGTCTTGCCCAAGGACACAACGACCAAGACTGTCCGAGCCGGGGCTCGAACCGGCAACCTTCCGATTACAAGATGAACACCCAAGTCTTGAGCCATGATCAGTAATGATACTGCCCTGTGTTTGCTGTATCTCAGCACCTGTTTGTGTCGCTTTGCCTGATGCTGCAGACCGCTGCGTCTATTTTATACTTGAATATACTGTTGGTTTTAAGTCAACCCTGCTGGTAAACAGAAACTGTTACTAAAAGCAACCACACAGACACCACAATGGTTTGACTTGCAAGGCGAGCGTCAGAGAGCAGTGCTACCATTAGCCTGTCAAAACCACTCCGACTTCCTCTGTGTCCATCTCACACTTTTATTGACAACAGTGATTACATAAATATGCATTTACTGACCGCTCCACTCCGACTATCCACTTTTCTCGTTTTTTACTTATTTTTTGCTCTGGTTTACATTCCAAAATCCTCTAGTTTTATAGTATGCGACAGCAGATCACTTGTAAACATCGGTGACAAGGGTGCACATCTAATCTTAGACACTTTTAAACCCGACCCATCCTGGCCGCCAGAGATTCTACGCGGCGCGGAGAACAACAAAGGACGGGCCGCTCATCCGAGGCGTAGAATAAAGAAGCGCCGGGGGAAACGCGCTGGCATTAGGAACAGACTGAGACAGCAGGCGCATCGCGCATCACTGCCCAGTATCCTACTGGCCAACGTACAATCCATGGAGAACAAGCTCAATGACCTAAAAGCAAGAGTCACCTACCAACGTGACATGAGGGACTGCAACATTCTGTGCTTCACAGAGACATGGCTGACCCCCACCGTGCCGGACCAGGCCTTAACTCCGTCGGATTCATTCTTTGTGCTCCGCGCGGACAGAACAGCAGAGTCGAACAAAACCAAAGGTGGAGGAGTGTGTTTCATGGTAAATAGAAAGTGGTGTGATGCCAGGAGCATTTCTACTCTTTCCAGCGGCTGCTCGCCACATCTGGAATTCCTAAGCATTAAGTGCCGCCCTTTCTATCTGCCCCATGAGTTCACCTCGGTCATCGCCACGGTGGTCTACATCCCACCCCAAGCGGACACAGGTATGGCTTTGTCCGAATTACATGATGTGCTGAGTTCGCTTCAAAACAAGGACCCGGGCGCAGCCCTCATTGTAGCAGGAGACTTTAATAAAGCGAACCTCAGACAAGTCATGCCAAACTTTTACCAGCATGTCTCGTGTCCCACGAGGGGATCGATTTTGGATCACTGCTACACGCCATACAAGCAGGGCTACAAAGCTGTCTCACACCCGGATTTTGGGAAGTCTGACCACAACGCCATCTTCCTCATTCCCCAGTATAAACAAAACATACGGAGGGAAGAAGTAACAACGAGGGAGGTGAAACGGTGGTCTGCCCAATCAGAAGCTACGCTACTGGCGCAACTGGCGTTGATCTGGAGGTAGTTCGACTGGTGCCAGCTGAACTACCTCCAGATCAACGCCAGTAAAACCAAGGAGCTGGTGGTAGACTTCCGCAGGCACAAACATCCTCCACCGCAACCACTGAACATCCAAGGTATGGACATCGAGGCTGTGGACAGCTACAGGTACCTTGGTGTTCATCTGAACAGCAAACTGGACTGGACTCATAACTCAGACGCCCTTTACAGGAAAGGGCAGAGCAGGCTGTACCTGCTGCGGAGACTCAGGTCGTTTGGGTGGAGGCCCACTCCTGAAGACCTTCTATGACTCTGTGGTGGCCTCAGCCATCTTTTATGGTGTGGTCTGCTGGGAGGCAGCATCTCTGCTGGGGACAGGAAGAGACTGAACAGGCTGATCCGAAGGGCCAGCTCTGTTCTAGGATGCCCTCTGGACCCAGTGGAGGTGGTGAGTGACAGGAGAATGGTGGCTAAGCTGTCATCCTTGATCGACAACATCTCCCACCCCATGCATGAGACTGTGACAGCACTGAGCAGCTCCTTCAGTGGGAGATCATGGCACCCACGGTGTGGGACGGAGAGATTTCGCAGGTCTTTCCTCCCACTGCTGTCAGACTCCACAATAAAGACCTTGACTGATCTAACACACACATCCACACATGTGCAATAATACTAATGTGCAATAATCCTTTCTGGCATCGTTGTATTTTTACTCAGTTGTATATAGCATTTGTATTCTATTTTTATCTTATTGTATATTTTATTCTGCTGTATATAGTATTTTATTTTATTCTATTCTATTCTGTACAGTTGTGTACTGTATTTATTCTTATCTTATTTTATTCTAATTTTTCCTTCACAACTTTTGCACTGTCCACTTCCTGCTGTGACAAAACAAATTTCCCACGTGTGGGACTAATAAAGGTTATCTTATCTTATCTTATCTTATCTTACAGGACGCACTCAACGACGTCGACTGGGATATGTTCAGAGCATGCGCAGTCGACATCAACGAGTTTACGGAAGTAGCAGTATGCTTCGTAAATATGCTAGCGGAGGAGATTATCCCCACTGCGAGAGTCACCACATTCCCAAACCAGAAACCGTGGGTGGACAGATCGATCCACGCTACAGTGAACGCCAGGACCGCCACCTACAACGCGGGTCTCGCCACTGGCGATATGAGCGCCTACAAAGCGGCCTCATACGGTGTGCGGCGCGTGGTGAGAGATGCCAAACGCCGGTACCGGGAGCGTGTGGAGTCCCGCTTCCACCAGGGCGACACACGGAGTATGTGGCACGGACTACGCACCATTACGGACTACAAAGCCAGGGACACTGCGCCGATCAACGCCGACTCTGCATTCACCAACAAGCTGAATCAGTTCTACGCCCGTTTCGAGGTTAGCCAGGCGGCTAATGCTAACTACCGCCTGACTACCGAGGACATTGACGTCAACAGCGAGAGACCGGTGACCAGCATCACGGAGCATGACGTCCGAGGGGCATTGAGGAGAGTGAACACAAGGAAAGCGGTGGGGCCAGACGGCATCACCAGCCGTCTGCTGCGCTGCTGTGCTGACCAGCTAGCAGGTGTGTTCACTTCCATCTTCAACGAGTCCCTGGTGAAGTCTGTGGTCCCCACGTGCTTCAAAAGATCCACCATCATCCCTGTGCCCAAGAACAGCAAACCCTCATCCCTGAACGATTACCGGCCAGTTGCGCTGACCTCGGTAGTAAAGAAGGTGTTTGAGAGGCTGCTGAAGAACATCATCTCCTCCTCCATCCCAGACACCACAGATCTGCTCCAGTTCGCCTACCAACCCAACAGATCCACTGAGGACGCCATCGCCCACGTCCTGCACACCACCCTCAGCCACGTGGACAAGAAACAGGGTAACTATGTGAGAATGCTGTTTGTTGATTACAGTTCAGCGTTTAACTTGATAGTGCCCAGCAGACTGTTCACAAAGCTCAGGGATCTGGGACTCAATAGTCGTCTGTGTGCATGGGTGTTGGACTTCCTCACTGGCAGAACTCAGGAGGTGAGGGTGGGTAGATGCGTCTCTAACAGCATCACCATCAACACAGGAGCACCACAGGGATGTGTCCTCTCGCCACTGCTCTACTCCCTCTACACTTCAGACTGTGTGGCCACCCACGGCTCCAACACCATTGTGAAGTTTGCTGACGACACAGTGGTGTTGGGTGCCATCTCCAACAACGATGAGGCGGCTTACATGGACGAAGTGAAGAATCTGGCATCATGGTGCCAGGACAACCACCTCCAGCTGAACGTCGGCAAGACCAAGGAGCTGGTAGTGGACTTCAGAAGGAGTCAGCACAGAGACTACAAGCCTATTATCATCAATGGAGCTCCAGTGGAGAGGGTGCAGTCCTTCAAGTATCTTGGTGTCCACATCTCCTTAGACCTGACATGGGCTGCCCACATTCAGGTCCAGACCAAAAAGGCTAGGCAGCGCCTGTACCACCTATGACAGCTGAGGAAGTTCAGGGTCTCTCCAAAGATCCTCAGGATTTTCTATACAGGCGCTGTGGAGAGCATCCTCAGACAGAACATGACATCGTGGTTTGGGAACAGCTGTGTTAAGGACCAAAAAGCTCTCCAGAGAGTGATCCGTACAGCAGAACGCTGCTGCAGGATTGCTCTCCCCCCGCTTCAGGACACCTACACCAGGAGATGCCAGACTAGAGCAGTGCAGATACTGAAGGACCTGTCCCATCCTGGCAACAAACTGTTGCTCTAAACCCACCGGCACAATGTACATTTCAAATTCCTTTAATTTTAAATATGTTTATATTGTCTATTCTGTAAAATAGTCAGATTGTCTATTCTTATTTAATTCATTTAATGTACAGAATTCACCTGCTTGCTGCTACTACTGCACATTCACCTAATGTATGTCACGATCCTGGGTCTTATGACCCAGTGTTTTGAGTGTAGTTTATTTGGATGTTTATATGATTAAGCTCATGAGTTTTTCTAGTTCTTTGTTATTAGATTCCCCTTGTGTCTTCCAACCCCTGTTAAGTCTCCCCTGCTCTTCATGTGTTTCATGTCTGTGTCTTACATTGTCAAGTTCTGGTTGTCATGTCTGCGTCTCATTATGTTTCCTATTTCATTTTGAAGAGATCTTGTGTTTTTATATTATGGTTTATGTTTTGAGTCCCTTGTTGTACTGTTTCTTATTTACCTAGGTTAGGGGTTAGGGTTAGGTTATCATAGGTTTAGTTCTTATAATATGGCTTCACTGTGTTCCATGTTGTGTCTACTGTGCCTTTCTGTACCACGTTTCAGGTTCCTACAGGGAGTGCAGAATTATTAGGCAAATGAGTATTTTGTCCACATCATCCTCTTCATGCATGTTGTCTTACTCCAAGCTGTATAGGCTCGAAAGCCTACTACCAATTAAGCATATTAGGTGATGTGCATCTCTGTAATGAGAAGGGTGTGGTCTAATGACATCAACACCCTATATCAGGTGTGCATAATTATTAGGCAACTTCCTTTCCTTTGGCAAAATGGGTCAAAAGAAGGACTTGACAGGCTCAGAAAAGTCAACAATAGTGAGATATCTTGCAGAGGGATGCAGCAGTCTTAAAATTGCAAAGCTTCTGAAGCGTGATAATCGAACAATCAAGCGTTTCATTCAAAATAGTCAACAGGGTCGCAAGAAGCGTGTGGAAAACCAAGGCGCAAAATAACTGCCCATGAACTGAGAAAAGTCAAGCGTGCAGCTGCCAAGATGCCACTTGCCACCAGTTTGGCCATATTTCAGAGCTGCAACATCACTGGAGTGCCCAAAAGCACAAGGTGTGCAATACTCAGAGACATGGTCGAGGTAAGAAAGGCTGAAAGACGACCACCACTGAACAAGACACACAAGCTGAAACGTCAAGACTGGGCCAAGAAATATCTCAAGACTGATTTTTCTAAGGTTTTATGGACTGATGAAATGAGAGTGAGTCTTGATGGGCCAGATGGATGGGCCCGTGGCTGGATTGGTAAAGGGCAGAGAGCTCCAGTCCGACTCAGATGCCAGCAAGGTGGAGGTGGAGTACTGGTTTGGGCTGGTATCATCAAAGATGAGCTTGTGGGGCCTTTTCGGGTTGAGGATGGAGTCAAGCTCAACTCCCAGTCCTACTGCCAGTTTCTGGAAGACACCTTCTTCAAGCAGTGGTACAGGAAGAAGTCTGCATCCTTCAAGAAAAACATGATTTTCATGCAGGACAATGCTCCATCACACGCGTCCAAGTACTCCACAGCGTGGCTGGCAAGAAAGGGTATAAAAGAAGAAAAACTAATGACATGGCCTCCTTGTTCACCTGATCTGAACCCCATTGAGAACCTGTGGTCCATCATCAAATGTGAGATTTACAAGGAGGGAAAACAGTACAGCTCTCTGAACAGTGTCTGGGAGGCTGTGGTTGCTGCTGCACGCAATGTTGATGGTGAACAGATCAAAACACTGACAGAATCCATGGATGGCAGGCTTTTGAGTGTCCTTGCAAAGAAAGGTGGCTATATTGGTCGCTGATTTGTTTTTGTTTTGTTTTTGAATGTCAGAAATGTATATTTGTGAATGTGGAGATGTTATATTGGTTTCACTGGTAAAAATAAATAATTGAAATGGGTATTGTTAGGGTTCAATGTTGAGAGAAGAATCCATAAATAACCACAGATCCAGGCGTGTGCAATTAGACAGTATTTTAATAAACACATGTGTGAGTCCAACAACCCAATCAGTGTTGAACTGTCTTTATCATATTCAGACAACTGTTTTATGGGGTTAAGATAGTACAGCCCCCTTTTCTGTTACTAGGCAGAAATACGTCACACCAAAACCACAATGACTTTTAACATAGAACATCATCTTCGTGTCGACGGCTGATGCTTCCTGTCTCCATTCTCGCTGTCGCTTATCTCCTAGGACATCAGGTGCACTTCCTGTACAAAATGTCACTCATACAGGCACAACTCCACAGTTAGACTCATTTAGGTGAGAGTTCATATCTGTGTGTGTGTGCACGTGCGGGGGCGCGTGCATGCTGTGTACTGCGTACGTGTCATGACCTCTCACTATTTGTGTCTGTGCGTATATGTCTCGCCCTTAAATGCTCTCACATCTCACCCGTTACACTTCTGACCTTTCACCAGAACAGAGGCTCATCCCTCCCTATAATAACCTTACTGGAACTATATATTTAATCTACTGAATAAACACCCTACTCTTTGGGTTGCGCTCGCTCTGCTTTCGGTTTCACTTCTGCAAAAGCATGTAACTTCCTGTCCCTGCAGTCAGCTTCTCACCCACTGAAGACTTCAGTGTAAGAATATAAAAACATTCAAAAACCTTTAAATTATAGATTCAACTGATTATAACTGAACCTGTAATAAAGACTAATATAATACCAATATATTTGAACATCTGAATGCATCTGAATGCAACATCACATGAAATGGTAATGATGATTATAAAATAGCAGCAAATAATAGCAGGAAAATATTTCTATTCCCCACACTCCCACCCTCGACCTCTGGACCACCAGAGGTCGCAATACATTATGTTGGGTCACTCCTTGGCCCATTCAGCTGCTTCCCTGTCCACCCCTGACGTCATGGACATTAGGATCACTTTTCCCACTCTGACCCTCTCTCGGCATCCTGTGACTTAACAAATCAGACAACCTCATGTCATCTAGATGGTCTTAGTTATAAAATGCCAGCTCCCACTTGAGAACACTCATGCTTGAGGTTAATCACACCAAAGTATCAGTGAGCCTAAAGTTGATCAGGGGCAGGAGAGAACAAGAGTGCGAGCAGAGCTCAATCAGCACTCCTCCCTCACCCCTGAACCCAATCATACCCGGTGAGAGACCCCTTACACTTGTGAATCTCTAGTGGTCTGTCCCTTTTCTGGGCCCTTCTCTTGTGGAAATCTTCTCCTGTAAAGGATAGAAAACACCTTCTCCCTACTACGGCTCTAACTTACTCTGTTCCTCAAGTGGTCTCTTTATTCAAAAGCCTGAACCTAATTATGTTTTGACTTTTATTTTTATATCTTAATCAACCATACTCAGCATTTGTAAAACTCTTAAAAGCACTGCTTGCACGTCTCTGCAGGCTTCCTGTTGGTTCCTTATCTGATTATCAGCATCCCGTGCACATAACTGTCGCTGCTGCAAGTTCCTCTCACCTAAAGTCACCTATCACCAGAAAATGTATCAAGAAAATCGTTATATCAGCTTATTCTACTAAAGCATCAAAGAAAAACAACCATTTTAATCAACTAAGTTTAAGCATATAATCAATTACTCCTAAATAACTTTCATCATAGCTAAAAGCTCCCTAGGAACAACTTCTGTGTGTTGACACTAACTTCATTTTAAAGCTCACAGTTCCTGTGTTATAACCAGTGTTGGTCAAGTTACTTGAAAAAAGTAATCAGTAACTAATTACTGATTACTTCCCCCAAAAAGTAATCCCGTTACTTTACTGATTACTTATTTTCAAAAGTAATTAATTACTTAGTTACTTAGTTACTTAGTTACTTTTTAAAAACACGATTTACAACCTGAATAGGTGATAAAGCGATAGATCTTTCAGCCCAATTCTACTTTTTCTGCATAATTCATCATACAAAATGTAATCAAATGGAAAAGTCTCTTTTTAAAACTTGTTTTATTAGTTTTAATCTTTTAACTTTATGCATCAAGCAAAAACTTAATTATATGCAACATTCTCTGACTGAAGAAATTGTTTAACATTTAAACCTATTTTCTGCACATTCCAGCACATAAAATAAAATATTTTTTTGTGTTTACACTCACTCTTTCAAATAGATGCAAGTAAAACACAGCAGAAAACAAATAAAATCAAAGACTCAGCGGTCCTGTTGCTCTATTTTCACCTGTAAAGCAGGACTGGGGTAGGCGGAGGTTTACCCTGGTGCAGGTGTGCCGCAGCGGTCAGTGGAAGAATCCGTGAGTTTCTCTGTGAATTTCCCATTACGTCATAGCGCACTCGTGCTTGCTTGGAAGTTTAGGGGTTTTTTTCGCTGTAAAAAGAAGTTTTCTTCCCACGCACAACGGACACTAATGTTTTTGTCACTTTTTATGGAATCAAACTCAAAGTAAGGTCAGTACTTCCACGCTTTAAATGCTGCACGCTCATACTCTCTCCCGCACTCGATTCTCGCAAAAAATCACGGTTTTAGTAACGCAGTAACGCAGCGTTCCTACGGGAAAGTAACGGTAATCCAATTACCGTTTTTGCAATAGTAATCCCTTACATTACTCGTTACTTGAAAAAAGTAATCGGATTACAGTAATGCGTTACAAGTAACGCGTTACTGCCCGTCTCTGGTTATAACCTGTTTTAATATATCATTTTATTTCATTTTACTGCTCTTAATGTAATGGTACATTCTAATTATATTTTATCAGTCATTATATTTTATCAGTCTTAACCAAAATACATAAGCTTTTCCCCCTTTGGACCTGGTTTAAAGCAAAAAAGAAACCTCGGTCCCTTCGACAAGCGTTCGTTATTCTGTAGCTGCATTTTATATAAGAGGACTAATTTGGAGCTGCATGTGTTATCTCAATATTTTACATGTCACCCAATTTAGTCACCAGCGAAACTCCTATTCAGTTAAATGCTAAATGGATTTCGGGCCTTTTGCCTGGAATCAATACTGTCATGTGTCTTAATGAGCTCCATATGTCTGTAAGCGTGTGCAATCCTTCAAAACTCAGGTCCTTCTCACAGTAGATTGGCTAATCATAACGTTAACCAAAAGTTTATGACCCTCAAGAGACGACTCTCTGAGCCACAACTCCGTTAAAGGCACCAAAATGCAATGTGTATGAAAAATCATTTCTACATATATAATCTCCAATATTATTCGTTTGAGTCAGCGAGACTTTTAACATCCTCATAAAAGCTCTCCTCTACCCTAGACATAAATCTATTTACTATCTGTTTCTAAAGCCTACATTATAACAACATTCTAACCTTATGTCACTGTGACAACTTATCCTAAAAATCAAAAAGAAATCCCACATTTTCTACTCATCAAATGTTCACTATTTTCCCCAAAGCATATCCTTTATTCCCACAGTTTCCCTCTAAGTTTGGTGTACAACTTCTTATGAACACCGCAATTTATCTTCTAAACAGAATTCAGTTCATTTTACTCCTTTCTTTAGAATTAACAATCTCTGCCTCAGTTTTACCATATCTAAATTATCAAACAACCCCAATAGTTATAAAATCATACTAAAACCCATTTCAAATTAAACAAATTAAATCTTAAATCCCTCTCTTTTTTGACACATCTCATGTGGCAAAAAACTCAACATGCTTCACCCAAGCTTAACCAATTAAAAGGAAAAAAGGTTAGTCATTTCATTTCCCAGAACAGCTCAGCAATTCTCCTCTCCGGTATTTTGCTCCAGCCCTGAAAACCTGTGTTTAAGGAACAAAATCAATTAAATTATTATGTCAAATCTTCTCAAAATCGTTGCTCCATGGAAAGTCTGGATCCTTGGACCTTCCTGGAAACAAAACCTGTGTGTTAACCAGAACTTCACATTTCATACTCAATTTCCCCACTTATGATCCAACCTGTGTTATAACACAAAATAAACTTCCACAGAACCGTTATTAATCATGTGTCACCTCAGTTCATGGTAACTTGAGTTACATCAATGTTTCCCTTTTAGCATTTAGCATTCTATAATGTAATAACATAATCCAACCCCAGTAAATAATTTTCTCAAAACAAACATCCACATCCCCAGAATTAAGTCTTCCACTCCTCCTGTTTGTCAACCTTTTATTTATTTCCCCTCGGGGTCCCATCACTCACATTCACTCCCATGCATTCACACATGATATTTTTGCTGATACTGCAGCCTTCTGCGCACGTCATCAGATGCTCCACATCAGCAAAATGAGCTCAATCATTTGTTTTATTTCGTTTTCCTTTTTAGGAAAATAGTTCGCTATACTTTTGACTGGATTGAATCGATACGATCCATTTTTAGACAGAGACTTGCCGCCAATCAGTCTCTGATTGTAATCAATTATAATTCTGTAATGCCCACCTGATTTTCGTACTTGGTAATTTTGTCAACGCCGTCCGTTCACTGTCTTCCAGGCCTGCTTAAAACAAAAATGAAAAAAGAGAGCTGATTATTAGCTCATCAAAGTACAAAACAAAATCACCTGACAGGTTTTTTCCTGAGTGCACTTACTACTACAAAAATTTTTGGGGGCCCCTCTCAGACATATCCATGTCTTAATCAAACACCCTCTCTGGAAATAAAACAACAGCCTCAAAAATCTGAAACAATCTTAAATTTCACCCATTCAACACACCGAAAACCTCGTCAAAAGATCAAAGACCGTTTTCCTTCAGCACAAGATAAAAACCAATTTCAACAACGTATCATCCTTAAATTATAACTTTCCTGTCCAAATCTGCCCCTCTGAACAGACCTGACCACCGTAATCAAATATCCTGATACTTTACCATTATATATTTCGCCAAATAATCTTCAACAGCCACCGCTCTCTCTCTTGAACTGAAAGCCTCCGACACACACGCACACAGGAAGTGTCTCTGCCCCAGCTAATTTGCATAGACACACAGCTCAACAGCCACCTTGACAAGAAAAATACATATTTAAACCTTATCACATTATTGAATTATTTTCATTTTCTTTCTATACTAATCACTTACTTTGATCAATCAGTGCGAGAGCACTCCTGAGTCACTCTTATAGACACTTTTCTTTTGTTTTTTCCATCTATTTTAAATCTTTCCATCCATTGTATTAACCATTCACACCATTCTCTCACTCATACAAGCAGCAAGCAGATCTTCATTGCATATGCTTATGTTCTTAGCCAGGTTTTAATCAATGTCTCTATGCATTAAGCTTCAAGAGCTTGTCTTTATAAGGTTAATGCATTTTCTGTTTGTGTGTGTATGGGTATGTGTTATTTTGCATCTATGGCTTCGCAGTCTGTCAGACACCTTTCCAATTCTCCAGTTAAACAGTCAGTTTTCTTTTTCCCCGAATTACTAACCGAAACTTTTGATTTCCCACCTTAAATAAAACCCCTCCTGGTCTTCAGCCAGGAGCTAGGGCTTGCTTTTCAGGTTCATGGGCACATGATTCTGTGAACAATTCAACCAGAAACTTGCCTTAACTTATCCAGTGAGGTTAACCTATAATTTCCTTCCGACTGGTGCATCTGGAGAGTTGGTCCAAGTCTGCTTTACTCCTGAAAATAACAAAACTAAGACATTTTCATTATTACCACAAGTGCTTAAATGACCCATTTCTCTGTCTCTGGTCAGAAACACCAATTATGCCATGCATGTAAGCGTGTTCTTCCCTGCATTTTATGTTAATTGGGTGTAAACTGCTTCTTCATTAAATTAATTCATTGAGTTCTTCGTTGCCTTGCGATGTATTCATGTTAATGTACACTACGTGTCAGCTGTTTCTTCATTGCATCCTATATATTCATATTTAATTTATGCATTTCACCACTGAGCTTTAGATTCAAACTATCTCACTTCTGATTCATTTCAAAAATAATCTCACATGTAACAATTTGTATGTGTGTTTTCTATTCATTAAGGTAATGACAATTATTTCTTTCATTATTCTTACCTTTTCTAATGTTTACCTCTTTGTTATGCTGTAGTGGACATCCCTAAACAATTCATGAGTTCAGGTTTCAATTTTCAATCCAATTATATCCTATATTCTCGCAGTCAAACTCGTCCAGCTTCATCTCTCACTGGTCCTCTCTGCACAATGTCCTGTTCGGGCTTCAAAGCTCCAGCAAACACAGTCTATTTCTTCTCTTTTTCTTTACAGTCTTTCTTTTAAGTTAAGTCCCAGCATGGCAAAATATCACTCAATGTCCAGTGCTCTTCCACAATTCTTTATCCCACTGTTCAACTGCCCAGCCTGTATTTTCACAGTACATGTTGCATTAGTCTTACATGCTGCTGCTGGTCGTCAGTCGCCATCAGTGTTAATGGATCAGTGGCACTGTCGTTTGCCTGCTGTATTCAAGTCCACGATGTTCTGTCGGTCTTCATCAGGCGATTGACTGTCCTTGACTGTCCTTTGAGTTTCTTCTCAGTTTTCAGGGACAAAGTGAGAGATCAAGCTGCACAATTTCGAGCCAAAGACTGGCTTATTTTCTCCCAATTCTGTTAATCTGCTCTTCTGCTGCTGAACTCAAGGTTGCAAAGTTGAAAGACGCCCACCTGTATTGACACACTAAAGCATATAATTAGTATTATATTCATTTTTCTTAAAGGCTTCATTTGCTTCATGGGCCTCATCTGTCTCTCTGTGTTCTTTCTTTACACACTCAGTTCCCATATATGGGCATGCAAAGTTCCTGTTCACTATTTCCTGTCGCTGCAGCCCCGGTACACAGAGCCATATTTCCTGTTCTTCAAACTAATCTAACTCCTTTGTTTTTTTCTTTGTATTTATAGTCTACAGGCCCTCTTTTATTCTACTAAATCTTAGTCTAAAAACAATACACCTTCATTTCACTCACACACATTTAAACCGAGCTCTTTCACACATCCAAACAATTAACCAAGTGTATATGCTTATGTGTTTTTGAACTGAGAGAAAAAGACACTCAACCTCTCATACCATCACTCATGCATTTCTTGAATTAAAAGCACTTTCAAACTTTAGCACATCCTACTTTTCATCACACAAGAAATATATTTCACACTCCTTTATTCCATACACACGTTTAAAGGTTCTAACCTCTTTAGTCATTCAGTAATCGTCTCACACACTGCCTTTTCTTTCAAACTCCCCCTTTTCACTTACTCAGACAAATCAACCAGTCACTCAAATCAAATACTGACAGCATTCACACAGTTAAAATCACACAAAATACGCTTTCATACGAGTATTTTGGACATGCCTTCCATGATCAGAAAGAGCAAGTCAAAAGAAAAAAGAAAAAGAAAACTGAAACCTCTCATCGTCTCACATCCCGCTTCTCCCCACACACACATAACTGAAAAAATAAAACACACCAACATTTATGGCTCACGAAATATACATCTATCAAAATTCAGTCATTTACTATACATCCACACTAATATATTCAAACTGTATTTACACTCTCATAATAAGCAAAACCAACCTCTTATATACAGGCATTTAGCAAAAAGCTCAATTCTGTCGACATTGAAACCACCCTCTCTGCGCGTCCCCGCTGCTCATTTGCATTTACACACACCATCAGTGCACATCCGGCTGTGCATTACTGACACAGAGACTGATCTTACTCATAGATCTCATATTTTATATTACAGACGTCTTTAATTACAACTGCACAGATTTTTTTAGGCCTTGTCGCTCCTACAAATTTCGAAAATTTTCCATAACCGACTCGAACGGGCAAACCTTCAGGTTTTTTTATGACCAATTTAACAGACCAGACTCGAACTGCTCTGTCCAGATTTCTAGCCCTAACTTAATTTACCGGTAGCCAAAAAGCGCAAGAATAGGGGACTTGAACCCCAGCAATTTCGGAGTTTCCCAACCTCTCCCCGCTGTCGACGGTACTATCCCTACTGTCCAGTAGGTCTAAGGTCAGCGTCCTGCCTTAGCGCAAGCGTTACCAAGGAGAAAATGCGCTTTTAACAGACGCCGCTGTCGTTCCTAGAAAAATTTACAATAATTTGAAACAACAATCCAAGCCCAAAACAGGATTAAGATTGAGGCAGATCTACCTTTGTGGACATAGGGGACTTGAACCCACGAGATGACCATCACAAGATAGACCCAATGTCCAGCGGGACTTGAACCCACAGAAATGACCAATTTCCCTACTTTCTACGTGAGACTTGAACTCACTTTAACTCTTTTCCTTTTCTTTGGGACTTGAACCCAGTACTTTTACTTATCACTTATCATTACTTCAACCGGTAAACTTCATGAAAACTTCACCAAAATTAAAAACAGACATTCACCAGTAATTTTCAGTGAGTAGACTTTAATTTGACATGTCCAATCTAGCACATTTTGGAAAATTCAACAGGTATGTGCCTTACCTTTGTTTAAGCCGGCTTGTCTCTCACTTCAGACCACTGACTCGTATCTGCCCATCCAATCACCACAGACCCTGGATCTCTCCATCTACACCAAAATTCCCTCTCTCACCGGACCGAGCCCCCAAATGTTAGGGTTCAATGTTGAGAGAAGAATCCATAAATAACCACAGATCCAGGCGTGTGCAATTAGACAGTATTTTAATAAACACATGTGTGAGTCCAACAACCCAATCAGTGTTGAACTGTCTTTATCATATTCAGACAACTGTTTTATGGGGTTAAGATAGTACAGCCCCCTTTTCTGTTACTAGGCAGAAATACGTCACACCAAAACCACAATGACTTTTAACATAGAACATCATCTTCGTGTCGACGGCTGATGCTTCCTGTCTCCATTCTCGCTGTCGCTTATCTCCTAGGACATCAGGTGCACTTCCTGTACAAAATGTCACTCATACAGGCACAACTCCACAGTTAGACTCATTTAGGTGAGAGTTCATATCTGTGTGTGTGTGCACGCAAGGGGCGCGCGTGCATGCTGTGTGTACTGCGTGATGTGTCATGACCTCTCACTATTTGTGTCTGTGCGTATATGTCTCGCCCTTAAATGCTCTCACATCTCACCCGTTACACTTCTGACCTTTCACCAGAACAGAGGCTCATCCCTCCCTATAATAACCTTACTGGAACTATATATTTAATCTACTGAATAAACACCCTACTCTTTGGGTTGCGCCGCTCTGCTTTCGTTTCACTTCTGCAAAAGCATGTAACTTCCTGTCCCTGCAGTCAGCTTCTCACCCACTGAAGACTTCAGTGTAAGAATATAAAACATTCAAAACCTTTAAATTATAGATTCAACTGATTATAACTGAACCTGTAATAAAGACTAATATAATACCAATATATTTGAACATCTGAATGCATCTGAATGCAACATCACATGAAATGGTAATGATGATTATAAAATAGCAGCAAATAATAGCAGGAAAATATTTCTATTCCCCACAGTATATATTTGTTTTTTGTTAAGTTGCCTAATAATTATGCACAGTAATAGTCACCTGCACACACAGATATCCCCCTAAAATAGCTAAAACTAAAAACAAACTAAAAACTACTTCCAAAAACATTCAGCTTTGATATTAATGAGTTTTTTGGGTTCATTGAGAACATGGTTGTTGTTCAATAATAAAATTATTCCTCAAAAATACAACTTGCCTAATAATTCTGCACTCCCTGTATGTTCTGTCTCTCCAGTTGCTGTTAAGTTTACATGTCTAGAGTTCAGTCAGTGTGTTTCCTGTTTTACTTTGAAGGTCTGTGTCTCATGTCAGTGTTTCTAGTTTTACTTCCCTTGTCTCGTCCAGCCTGATTACTCCCAGCTGTGCTCTCCTTCTGTGTCTCATTCCCTCGTTATCCCTCTGTGTATTTAAGCCCTGTATTTCTCTTTGTCAGTGTTGTAGTCTCCCTCATGGCTGTGTTTCCCTGTGTGTTAGTTATCCATGTCCCAGTTTATTTTTGTTATATTTTTCGTGCTAGCCTGCAATAAAGCAGTGTTTTGAGTTCACTTTTGTCTCGGTGAGTTTTGCGTTTGGGTCCTTCTCCTGCCTGCACACAGCCGAAACATGACAATGTATATACTATATATATAATGTTCTTCCTCTACCCCCCCCCCCCCCCCCCACACACACACACATTTTTGCACATGTCGAGGAGCGTGTCAGGCTACATTTCACTGTGTTATACTTGTATAACTATGCATGTGACAAATAAAGAACCTTGAACCTTGAACAAAAACATGTGACAGTCTTCAGCAGGCATGTGTGTGTGAGCAAAGTATATGCCTGTCTGTGTGTGTATGTATGTGTGTGTGAGACACTTCCTGTCATGACCCTTTAATGAACCAACATGTACAGAGTCATATAATGAGCAGAAGTGAGCATCTTGCTGAACTATAAAAATATTACTTGTACCTGGCTATACTTGCAGTGGAAATTTGCAAAGTTGAATATAAATCTTCTAATCCTCTAGCTCCTTCTGCGGAATGACAACCATATCAGGACACATAGAAGCAATGGTCATGTGACTTCCTCTAACTATCAGCATATTCAGTCCTTGCACACCATGTCTTTCTTGTGTGCTAACAGTTTACAGGCATTTGTTTTTAATATTTATTCTTTACACATGAATCGTTCTCATCAATGACAATCAATTTATCTAACATAGACTTTTTATAGTTTTCTTCTACTGTTTCAAATCAAATCAAATCACTTTTATTGTCACGTCACATGTGCAGGTACACTGGTACAGTACATGTGAGTGAAATTCTTGTGTGCGAGCTTCTCAAGCAACAGAGTTGTGCAAAAATACAATAACGTAAAACAAGCAAAATATAAAAATGGCTAATCTAAAAAGTAATAAATATGTGTACAATATATAAAGGTATATACATTACTGAACGTGTGTACTAAATATGTTTTTCTACGTGTGTGTGTGTGTGTGTATATAGTGTGTATATACATGTTTTACAAATGAAATAAAGTAAACAATAAAATAAGATATATAAAATATACAGAGGTTGGTATGTGCAAAACAGTGGCATTAATGTACAGTATGGAGTGCATAATGTTGAAGTTCCAGTAGTGAGGGTGAGGTGTCTATGACGTGTTCAGCAGTCTGATGGCCTGGTGGAAAAAGCTGTCTCTCAGTCTGCTGGTACGGGACCGGATGCTGCAGAACCTCCTTCCTGATGGAAGTAGTCTGAAGAGTTTATGCCTGGGGTGACTGGAGTCCTTGATGATCCTCCCCGCTTTCCTCAGGCACCGCTTCCTGTAGATGTCCTGGAGGGAGGGAAGCTCACCTCCAATTATCCCTTCAGAACACCGCACTACTCTCTGGAGAGCTTTGCGGTTGTAGGCGGTGCTGTTGCCATACCAGGTGGTGATGCATCCAGTGAGGATGCTCTCAATGGCACAGCGATAGAAGGTCCTGAGGATGCGGGGGCTCATGCCGAATCTTTTCAGTCTCCTGAGAAAGAAGAGGCGCTGCTGCGCCTTCTTCACTGTTTTGTCTATGTGTACTGACCACGTAAGATCCTCAGCCAGATGTACACCAAGGAAGCGGAAGCTGCTCACTCTCTCCACAGCAGCGCCGTTGATGGTGATGGGGTGTGTACTCCTCTGCACCTCCGAAGTCCACTATCAACTCCTTTGTCTTTGCGACGTTGAGGGTGAGATGGTTGTCTTGACACCAGTGGGTCAGGCGCTGACCTCCTCCCCCTGTAGGCCGTCTCATCACCGTTGGTGATAAGACCCACCACTGTAGTGTCGTCCGCAAACTTCACAATGATGTTGGAGTTGTTAGTGGCCATGCAGTCGTAGGTGTAGAGTGAGTACAGGAGAGGGCTCAGTACACACCCCTGTGGAGCACCAGTGTTCAGTGTGATGGGGGATGAGGTGGTGCTGCCCAGTCTGACCACTTGGCGTCTGTCAGACAGGAAGTTAAGGATCCAGCTGCAGAGGGAGCTGCTCAGTCCTAGATCCTGCAGTTTCCTGTCCAGCTTCGAGGGAATGATGGTGTTGAATGCTGAGCTGTAATCTACAAACAGCATTCTCACATACGTGTCTCTCTTCTCCAGGTGTGACAGGGCAGCATGGAGTGTCAGGGCTATGGCATCATCAGTGGACCTGTTGTGGCGGTATGCGAACTGTAGAGGGTCCAGTGAGTCGGGTAGTGCAGAGCAGATGAAGTCCCTGACCAGCTTCTCGAAGCATTTGCTCACAATGGGGGTCAGGGCTACAGGTCGCCAGTCGTTTAATGAGGAAATGGTGGAGGATTTGGGTACAGGGTCTGTGATTGTGTTTAGTCCCTGCCACATACTCCGAGGGTTGTCAAACTGTTGCTCCACCCTGTCCCTGTACTCACGTTTGGCTGCTTTGATCGTCTTCCGGAGTTGGTAATGTGCATGTTTGTAGTCCGATGTGTTCGCGGAGGCAAAAGGGGTGCTCCGTGCCGCCAGCGCCGTGCGAACATCTCCGTTAATCCAGGGTTTTTGATTTGGGAAGGATTTAACTGTTCTGGATGGGACGACATCTTCCACGCATTTTCTGATAAATCCGCAGACTGAGTCTGTGTACTCATCGATGTCTTTAGCAGCCACGTGAAACATTTCCCAGTCCGCGTGATCAAAACAGTCCCGCAGCGTAGACTCCGATTGGTCCGACCAACGATGCACCGCCCTCAGGGTTGGAGCTTCCTGTTTCAGCTTCTGCCTGTAGGCGGGTAGAAGCAGGATGGAGCGGTGATCTGATTGGCCGAATGGGGCGCGGGGGAGGGCTTTGTACGCATCCCGGAAAGAGGTGTAACAGTGGTCAAGAAGCCGGTCTCCACGAGTGTTGAAATGGATGTGTTGGTGTAGTTTTGGTGAGACTTTCTTCAGGTTACCCTTATTAAAGTTCCCGGTCGTGATAAACGCCGCCTCTGGGTGTGCGGTTTCCTCACTGCTGATCGCACTGTACAGTTCCCTGAGTGCTCGGTCAGTGTCGGCTTGTGGGGGAATGTAAACAGCCGTAATAATGACTGCTGTGAATTCCCTCGGTAGCCAGAATGGCCGGCACTTAACCATCAGGTACTCCAGGTCCGGTGAGCAGAAGGATTTGACCGGGTGCACGTTCGCATAATCACACCAGCTGTTGTTGATCATGAAACACACACCACCGCCTCTGCTTTTCCCAGTAAGATCCTGTGACCTGTCCGCGCGGTGCACAGAGAATCCCGGTAGTTGTACTGCGGAGTCCGGTACCTTGTCCAATAGCCAGGTTTCTGTGAGGCAGATCACGCAGCAGTCCCGCATCTCTCGCTGGAATGAGATCCGTGCCCGAAGCTCGCACAGCTTGTTCTCCAGAGACTGCACATTAGCCAGTAATAAACTGGGTAACGGTGGTCTGTTAGTGCGCCGTCTCAGTCGAACCAGAACGCCAGATCTTCTCCCTCTGCATCGGCGTTTGCGGCCTCCACAGGCCCAGAACAAAGGCGTCTCAGGTGAGATGAATGGGGGGTCTGCAAACGGAGGGTCCGTGTTGCAAAACTTGAACTCCGGAAAGTGATGAGAAAGTCCGTCTTTTATGTCCAGTAAGGTTTGTCGGACGTACACAAGGAGACATGTGCTACTCGTGAAAAAATAAAGAAAAAGTAAAATTAAACACAAAAAACAGCTGTTGCTTGGGGGAGCTCGCGACAAGGCTGCCATACTCGGCGCCATCTTAGATCCATTCTATTTTGTTATTACCGTCTAAGAAATACATGGTACAGAGAGAGTGGAGCCGCCTGTAGCTGTCTGTGCTTTCAAACATTTCATACCAATGACCTTTTTGTACCACTATTCTGAGCGCACATAAAAAAATAATTTTGAGTGACGAAAAGCTAAATTTGAGTGAACAAAATTCATTGCTGCGTGCAAAAAATGTATTTCAGTGTTTGCTATTATCCACACACACACACACAACAGCAGCCCCTCTCGCTCAGTTTTTGCATTTGCGCTCGCTCGCAATGTGTTGCTCGCGCTCTCAACATTTCTGCCCGTGCACGCTCAACTCTTTCTCTACACCGTTATATTTGTGCCACAAAACCAACCAATCACAGACTTGGATGCAAAAAGATCTGATTGGCTGTTTTGGTCTCCAATTAGCTCAAAATGACGAAATGCAATATCCCAGAATGCATTTGTCCAAAACTCAAACGAGGCAGTGGTAGAGGAACACAGAGTGGCAGAGTTTGAAATATTACTCTTTCTGAGTCACAAAATAAACTTTTAAGATATTTTCATGCGAGAATGGTGCTGTGTAATGTGAGATTATTATAGTACCTTATGCCACGTTATACCCCTGATTAAAGATTGTGAAATTATTATGTAGTTTTAGTTTGCATTATTCTCCTGACTTAGAAGAAGGTGATAACTATTACATTTATTAGACTGATTTGCATTACATTAGATTGCTGAATCATCGCCTTATTTGTCTGATTAGAAAAGAACAGAACCGACTGCACAGGAAGCCCAGGTCATAACTTAGGCTCACTGAGAGAGAAAGAATGTGGATGTTTAGGTTTTATGGCTTTGGAGGGGGGCTGAAGCTATAAGAATGTGAGAAACGGTCAGACACGTCATGATCAGGCGGACACCGTCCTGCGCTCATCTCCCCTCCGGATGGTTTATGCTCAAAGGTGTTTGTATGGAATAATGAGAATTGTATGGAATAAAATGATTGTTGATTTGATACCCAACAAAGCTGAAAGAATTGGGAGATTTTAACAGTAAACTTCAAATATCTGCTCGATTTATCAAGACATCACATATTTTTTTATTTTCATGTTATTTTGTTTGTTTGTTTTTGTAACGGTATAAACAATGAAAGGTGGTGGATTAGCCAATTGGTCATGATCAACTCTGGGCTGGACCAATTACAATACATCCGTATTCAGGTGAAAAGGAACGCGATTCGTTCTGTACGTCAGCTAGAATGAAAAAAAAAAAGACACAAAGTTGGAGTTATTCTGTGTCTTTGCTGCACAGCAGCCTCTTCTTTCATTCTGTCCCCCTCCCTCTCCTGCTGCAATTTCAATCGTGAAACTAATCAATGATCAGCTGATCGGCTTTTCTCTCTTGTTTGTTTATCGCCCATCTTGCACCAGAAAGAGGAAACCAGCAGATGTCACGCTAAACAACGGCAGCACGCTGTTGTTAGAAGTGATTTAATATTACTTTCTAGTATCAGCTGATGTTTGCTGGAGCCACATCTGTAAAGCTGCTGGTCATGATATCGGTTTGGATATGTGGTGAGAATGAAACATGAAGGTGAGGCACTGTTTATTAAATCATACATACAGTGGCTTGCAAAAGTATTCGGCCCCCTTGAACTTTTCCACATTTTGTCACATTACAGCCACAAACATGAATCTTATGAATTTTATTGGAATTCCAGGTGAAAGACCAATACAAAGTGGTGTACACGTGAGAAGTGGAACAAAAATCATACATGATTCCAAACATTTTTTACAAATAAATAACTGAAAAGTGGGGTGTGCGTAATTATTCAGGCCCTGAGTCAATACTTTGTAGAACCACCTTTTGCTGCAATTCCAGCTGCCAGTCTTTTAGGGTTTGTCTCTACCAGCTTTGCACATCTACAGACTGAAATCCTTGCCCATTCTTCTTTGCAAAACAGCTCCAGCTCAGTCAGATTAGATGGACAGCGTTTGTGAACAGCAGTTTTCAGATCTTGCCACAGATTCTCGATTGGATTTAGACACCAGACAGGTCAGGGATAAAGTTATTGAGAAATTTAAAGCAGGCTTAGGCTTGGTCTTTCACGTGGAATTCCAATAAAATTGATTCATGTTTGTGCCTGTAATGTGACAAAAAGTGGAAAACTTCAAGGGAGCCGAATACTTTTGCAAGCCACTGTATATACCAACAAGACAGTACATCACTGTTGCAACAGCGTTTGTTTTAGTTCAAAGGCTTTATGGATCAGCAAGGTTAAGAAGACGTAAACCTCAACACTCCCGCACACCAGAACAACAACAGACTGATGAAGAAACCAAGTAAACCAAAGTAAAGACAAGCTGCACTTTGACTTTTATTAGAACAATTTGCTGGAACTACAGAGTAATGAAGTACTTCAAGTTTTTGTGTGGATGACTTCCAACCTTACTGTACAGCACAGAGCACAGAGGGACAATATATGTAATCAATATATGATGCAGAATGAACAAGTAACAACTGTGAGCTGAGTCTGAGGCTCATGCAGGACATTTCATAGTGAGGTGTCTTTGGTTGGATTATTCAAACATTTACATCAAAGCACCAAACTCATTTCTCACAGATGAAGGTCTTTGAATTAGAATAATGTGACCGTGTCCATTTCCCATCACTGTCACAGCAGACTCCACAGTAACCAGAATAAGGATCTGACCATCCTTCTGCCCAGAACCTGTCAGAGAGATCAAATCTGATATGAAACTGGACTAAACTCATAACTATTGTCACATTCATATAAATATGAGTCTCTTTTGGAATATTTCCAATATTTGCTGTATTTCTTTCCCAGGTTTCTCGCCCACTTTCCCTCCTTTAGACTTTTCTCTGAGAATCATCATGCACACTAAAACAGCTTTCAAGCTTTGATGAATATGAAATCTTCCTGCTGTAAAAATGGAGAATAAAAAGAAGTCAGAGCTGACTTTCTGCTGTTTGAAACGGTTTTGTCAGCTGTTTACAGACATCACTTTGAAATGTGTGTCTATCAGGTCATATTTACTGAAGCTTCTTCCTTCATATGTTCTGAAGTTTTACAAACACCAAAGAAGAAGAGACAGGAATTCTCTGAAACAGTTTTTGTTCTGTGAGAAAAGAAACATTACAGCACAAAAAACATGAAGACAAATTGAACAAAGTGAAATGTGTCGGTCGCTGCTTTGAACATTTTTCAATCCTGATTTCTTCAAACTGACTTGTTGTAACTGAACGTCATCACAGACTGCAGATGAAGAGAGTTCAAGCACAGCTGTTCATTCAAAGAAGGATTTCTGCTTTTCTTTACATTCAGTTTAGGGGCTGTTGGAAAATAGCTCAGCTCATGTATTGCTGATCTATCTTCCAAAACATCAATGTTTCACTTCTAAATAATAACTCTGGAATAGAAACAAACTAATGTCTCACGTTTCTGTCAGCGCTGATCCGTCCACCCATTCCCATTCATATCCTCCTGATGTCTGTTTGGCTCTCAGACCAATCCAGGACTCTCCTCCCATGTTCCTGATAAATTCCTGTTTGAGAAGAGACACAAATATTGTCTCCAGTCATAATTCAGCACTTCTGTTGTCGTAACATCATCTTGTGAATCTGTCTGAAGGAAGAATAAATGTGATGAAACTTTTCTTCCATTGTGCAGAAATCAGAAAGAGCCAAAGAATCAATGAATATCAGCTCCTCCTGTAGCTCAGTCAGTGTTGCAGTGGAATCAGTGTTAACAAATCATTTGATTCAGTTGGATTGAATCAGAAAAATAATCTGGATTATGAGGATTACTCTCATTTTATAACATTTCTCTTATTTCAAGGTTTTGTGTTGACTTGGTTTCTAAGGATTATCTAAACTGGTTCCAGTTTAATCCTGGTTCTTTAACTGCTTTGAATTTCTCTCCTTCATAATTCAATGTGAACATCCAGTTTGCTGTATTGTAATCTATCCACCTCCCAAATCCTGCAATCATTTCCTGAATGAATTCTCTAATCTTCTCTCATCTGTTCTTGTTAATATTGATAAAGTCATTTTAGTCGATGACTCTAATTTACTTATTGATGATCCCTCTAACAACACTGCCACACAACTGATGAACACTGCAGCATCATTTCATTGAGTGCATCATGTTAGCGGCCCCACACATAACGCTGAGCTTCCACATGTCTGACCTACTATCCAATCACAGATGTATCATCTTTGACAGTCTTACAGTCAGTGTTGTCTTCCCAGAGACAAACTGCTGTCACTCCCATGTCTTCTAATGACTGTGGACATTTTTAGATTTCTTCACTGCTGAGAAGGGATATTTTACTGTTATTTTATCATTGCATCAGAATCATATAATAAGCATTGCAGTAAAGCATTTATTGAAGCTATTGACATTACGTTAACGTTTGTATTACAGTGATTGTTATAACCTCATGTTAATCTTCTATTTACAGGTGTTGGTATAATCATATAATCTTTCATTACAGGTGTAACCATGATCATCTTTATACATATTACCGCTTGGTGTTTATTATGGAGTTGTGCTCACGTCAGTAAGGGTTAAAAGCTACAGTCAGCGGGATGTCTGGCTGATCTATTGAGTGAAGTGACGTAGAGCGTAGAAGGCCGCACATGCTTACAAAACACTTACATCATGTTATTTTATGATCCTTTATTTAGATATATCTTTTGTTAACCTTTAAGTAGTGTGTATTGGCAATAATTACTCATTACTTCATTTATGTATCATCATCATTATTAAGTGTTACTTCATTAGAGAATTTCTTTAGGCTGTCGGCCTTGTGTTACAACTTGTATTACAGGTATTGTCATGATTCCATATTAACATTTTCTATTACAGGTGCAGTGATAATCCTTTTGTATACACATGCATTGTATTTTTGTGCTTGCCAATGAGGGGGGCTCGGTCAACTAGCGGAGGGTCGGAAACTTTGTTCGGCGCGAGGACTGAACAATCTATTGTGTTAAGGATCTTGAGCTATAGAAAGAACACGCTTACAAAACACATATATCATGTTATTCATCATTATCCTTTAGTCATTTATATTCTTTTATTAAGCTTTGAGTAGTGGTATTTGATTAGAACATTTATTCAACATATTACATGTATGGTTTCAGTTAGGTTATTGCACACATGCAGAGTTGGCCTCTGTCCTTATAGACAGAGTGAAGGCTGAGGTCGAGGCACACACGCACACATACAAGGAGCAGTTAAACTCATGTGTAGGGGAGAGTTCAAACATTTAAATAACAATCTGCAAAGCCTTGTAGATGTTTGATTATGCTTGCAGGAGAGACTGTTTGTTCCAGGGGATAAGCAGAGTTAGAAGATTACTGGGAAGGATCTGGCCTCGGGAAGAAGAAGATGTTCTTTTAATGTGTTAAAAGTTGTCAACATTGATTGTATTGTACCTACTTTACGCATGAGGGGGCCTTCCAATACCCTGATTTTCATAAAACTATTGTTGTGTGGTTTTCGGTGAGAGATCTGGTGCTGTCTGCGTACAGTGTCCCATCTCCCACATGTGTGCATTAAAATCATCGTTTGACCTGACCCGGCCGGACCAGTGTTGTTATTTTGGTTTTCCTCCTGTATCCATCCCCAATATTTTGAACCCATGACAGTTTGGGGGCTCGTCCTGTGGTATTGGGGTGGAAATTGAATCTGGAGGCTTGGACGGTCCGAGGTGGTCGAACAGACAGGCGCGAGCCAGTGGTCTGAAGTGAGTGGGCAAGCCGGCACATCTAAAAGGTGAGGCACTACCTGTTGAATTATCTCCGAAGTGTGCCAAATTGGACATTGACAAAATTAAAAGTCTGCTCACTGAAATTACTGGTGAATTTCTGTTTTGATTTTGGTGAAAATCTCATGAGAAGTTGAAGTCGAAATAAGAATAATGGAAGTTTTTAAGTGGGTTCAAGTCCCAAGTATTGAGTAAAGTGAATAAGGAAAAGGAAAACAGTGAAAGTGAGGTCGAGTCTCACATATTTTGTGGGTTAGAGTCCCCATTGGTTATAAGGTCGGACCTGCGTCAGTCATACACTTGTTCTGAGGTGTTGATTGTTGTTTCAAAGTATTATAAATTCTTTAAGAACGGCAGCGGGGCTGCTAAGAATTGCAAAGCCCGGAGGTTGTGCTCCCTCTTTGGTTCGGACGCGGACCATCGACCTATCGGCGAATAGGGATAACACAGTTGGCTTGACTGCAGATTACAGGGCAGCCTGGAACAAGCTAAGAGTTTGAGGCTCTTTGTTTGCGCTTTTTTGGCCAACAGAAACCCGGTTTCGGGCGTGAATCGTAAGACTTAAAACTGCGAGAAAGCCTTGGCTGTGGAATGCCAAAAATAGAGCTTCAAGCAAAGTTTGGGTTGGTTAACGCTTTTAAATTTAGTTATATTCCCCCTGGTTCCACATTTGATTTTTATAAGCAAGTATTCGAGAAAGTAGTGACAGAGGCACAGGGTCTACTTGTCTGTGGAGGAGACCTTAATATTACTCTAAAACCACATCTGGACGCATCGGGGATGAGAATATCTCAATCACAAAAATTAACTAGAAAACTGAATCTTCTGATAGAGGAGATGGGATTGGTGGATATTTGGAGGCATTTTAACTCAACAGTAAGGAATTATACTTACTACTCATCTCCACATGAAACCTATTCGAGAATTGACTACTTCCTCAGTTTTGGTACCGATATGAATAGAATACAGGAGTGTCACATTGGGTCAATGGACGTTTCTGACCACTGCCCTCTATACTTATCCTTAAATCTTACTCAAAGGAGAAAAATAACCAACTGGAAATTAAACTCTAGTATATTGAATGAATCGACATGTGAACAGTTGACAAAAGACATTGCTGAATACCTGGAATTCAATGATAAAGATGAGTTACCCCCACCGATTTTGTGGGATGCGTGCAAAGCAGTGATGAGAGGAAAAGTTATTGCTATAACCTCTAATATTAAAAAATTCAAAGTTGCAAGACTCCAGAAGTTGCAGTCGGAACTATTACAATTAGAGGCCACACATAAAAACACTATTGATACTAAGACAAAATTAGAAATGGCAAAGAAGAGAAATCTAATAGATGAGATATATACTCAAGATGTACAAAAGAAACTAATGCTGACTAAACAAAGATATTATGAGGGGGGAGCTAAATATATGAAACAATTGGCATATAGATTAAGGAAGCAACAAGCAGACAGAACAATATATAGGATAAGGGATCTGGAAACCAAAAGGGAAATGCAGGGTATAGAGGAAATTATGTATTGCTTTAAGAGATATTACGAAAAATTATATTTACAACCACCCACAAACAATGACGATCAAATGGAGAGTATGTTAGACAGGTTACACCTCCCTAAACTTACAGTAGAAGATAACAATTCGTTAGTGAAGCAAATTACAAGGGAAGAACTTCACTTGGCAATTGCTAAACTCAAGGCAAACAAATCCCCAGGTACAGATGGCTTTACTGCGGAGTGGTACACGAAATTAAGGGAACCTTTGACACCGGTCTTACTTAAAACATTTAATTGGGTCTTAATGAAGGGAGAAGCACCCCCCTCGTGGAAACAAGCCATAATTTCTATTATACCTAAAGATGGTAAAGATAAATTAGAATGCTCCAATTATAGGCCAATAAGTGTATTAAATGTAGATTACAAACTGTTTACGTCAATCATAGCACGGAGACTTGAAGGGATCATCCCAAGGATAATAAATCTAGATCAAACTGGATTTGTTAGGTCGTGTCAAACCCATGACAGTGTTAAGAGAACTCTGCAAATTATTAGACACATTAATTTAAATAAAATATCAGCTATATTACTGAGTCTAGATGCTGAAAAAGCTTTTGACTCTGTGAGATGGGAATTTTTATTCCAAGTAATGCATAGATTTGGGTTTAATGGGTCCGTCATTACAATATTGAGGGCTTTGTATAATAGTCCAACTGCAAAAATAAAGATTAATGGTGAACTTTCAGACGCTTTTAAGCTCGAAAGGTCCACAAGACAGGGATGCCCACTGAGTCCACTCTTATTTGCCATTTTTATAGAGCCATTGGCTCAAGGGATTAGGCAAAATGATAAAATAAAAGGGATTAAAATTGCTGGAAGTGAGCACAAATTGGCCCTGTTCGCAGATGATGTTTTGGTTTACTTATCACAACCTACCTACTGAATCTTTTATGGAACTTATGTCAGTGTTAAAGGAGTATGGGTCCTACTCGGGATATAAATTGAATATACAAAAAACACAAGTCCTTAGTAGCTTTTATAGCCCCCCTCAAAATTTACTCAGCAAATACAAATTAGGCTGGGATAAAAAAACAATCAAATACTTGGGCATCAACCTATCAATGGATATAAACAGTTTGGAAAAAATCAACTATTCCCCACTTAAAAAAGATATCATGGTCGATATTAGCAGATGGTCATTAACCCCTTACTTAACCATCTCTTCTAGAGTAGATATCATAAAAATGAATATGCTCCCAAAGATATTGTATTTATTCCAGTCGATTACTATAGAAAACCCTGATAGATACTTCGTAGAATGGGATAGGATCCTCTCTAGATTTATATGGGCGGGTATAAAGTCAAGAGTTAAGTTTAAAACACTTCAGCTTCCCAAGGATAAAGGAGGACTAGGCCTCCCTTGCTTACATGACTATTATAGGGCAACTCAAATAAGAAATCTGGTGGGCTGGTGTAAACCTGGATACTGTTCAAGATGGAAGGAAGTGGAATTTTCCTTGGGAGGTAATTTCCCTGTCAGGGCACTGATAGGAGACCCTTCGGAGTTAAGACTCCTGGGAGACCCGGGTAACCCTTGGATAGTAAGCTCAATAAAATATGGAAAAGAGTACTCAAAAGAATCAATTAATACAGAGGGCGGATTGCTTAGATGGTTTGCATATGACTCAGAATTTTTGCCGAGTAAGACCGACTCGACATTTAAAATATGGGCTAATAAAGGCCTTACCACATATAGTACTTTGTTGAAAGATGGAAAAGTGATGAGTTTCCAGGATCTTAAGAAAAAGTTTGGGTTGCAAAATCAAGATTTTTTTAGGTATTTGCAACTGAGGGACTTTTTGAATAAAAAGTTAAAACATCCCCAGTTATCGACTGAGAATGAAGAAATTATTTATATATTCGAGAATGCATATAGAGATGCACCCTATCAAAAAATTATTTCCAAATTATATCATTCACTGACCAATCTAAGGGGTCATGATACAAGATATGTTAAAGCTAGATGGGAAATAGAGGGCAATCTATCCTTAACAAGAGAGGAATGGGAGGGGATCTGTAGGCAGCAGTGGTCGGTAACAAGTTCCCCTTTGTGGAGGGAATTCAGTTGGAAGAATGTAATTCGTTATTTTATTACTCCGGCGCAAAAATCCAGCTATTCTCACAATACAACATGCTGGAGGCAATGTGGACATGTAGCAGCAAATCATTTCCACATTTTTTGGGAATGCCCTCGAGTGGTTCCATTTTTGAAGGAAATACATAAGGTCCTGGAAACAATCTTCCAAAAGAAAATACAATTCTATTTTGCAGTATTGTACCTAGGTAACTTAGAGAGTCTTAATCTATGCAAATCGGATAAATACTTGTGTAGTGTGCTGTTGGTAGCTGCCAAAAAGGCCATAACCCGCCATTGGTTAAAAGAAGAAACTCCTACTATAAATGAGTGGATTGATGTGATATATACTATTTTTGTTATGGAAAGAACAATTTTTAGGCTAAAGTTGCAGGCGGACACATTTGAGGAACACTGGTTCAAATGGATGAAATATGTTCAAAATGTGAGGTCTGATTTTGTATAACCCCATTATATTTTCTGGTTGTTGGTAGGTGTTTTCTTTTCTTTTTCCTTTATTTTTTTTTTATTTTTTTTATTTTTTTATTTTATTTTATTTTTTTTCCTTTTGTTGTTGTTGTGTCTGTTTGCTGGTGTTTTTTTGTGTTTTGTTTTGTTTTGTTTCTGTTTGTTGGTTGTTTTTCTTCCCCTCCCCTCACGGTGATTAAGTTGTATTGTTGTTCATGTTGTATAAATAAGAAAAACTAATAAAACATAAATTTAAAAAAATAAATAAATAAATTTAGTTAGGGCACTAGCAATCGGGCCACCGTAGGGGGCGGATACTGGATTAAATTGGTCGCAAAAAACTCGGGGAGTTTATCGGTTGGACCGTTAATTTAAATTTGTCGAAATTGTGTAGGCGTGAAAAGGCCTGATAATCTCTGCAGTTGTAAATAAAAGACGTCTTTGTAATATAAAATAAGAGAGCTTGGTGTGGAAGGAGGCTCTGTGTGACAACAGCGCGCTGCAGCGCTGCGAGCTATTTTTTGGATTGTGTGTGAACATGCAAATGAGGTGGCTGCTGTGAAGCGCACAGAGGGCTTGTACTTCCTGTTTAGCGTATTACTGAGTTTTATAATCATGATTTGCAAATATTGTTAAAAGCCTGTAAATAAGATGCTGGTTTTGCTCACCATATTAGTAAAAATGAGTTTTGATTTATTGTTGTGAATATATGATTAATGGCTGTGGTTGGCATATTTCTCTTGTGATGCAAAGCTGGATGTTTTAGAGTTTGAAAATGCTTTTGATTCAAGCAATGTATACGTGATGCTATAAGAGTTTAAGTTTCTTTTTCTTTCAGTTTGAAAACACATAGATATGTGTGAAAAATGCAGTTACCTTTTGATTTTAGTATAATGTATGGTGTATTTAGAGTTTGAGCTATCTTGATACAGAGAAAGTAGAGTTTGTCATTCTGGAGGGTTGAGTGATGCTCTGCCTCTGTGGTCAAGTTAAGACATAGGCTTTAAGCAGTCATGAGCCACTAATAAGCGTGACAGATCAAAAAGCTTAAACAAAGTACATTTGGTGAATAACTCTGATAAAAGAAAATCTATGAGCACGCTGTGGACGTGTTAGGGGCAGTTTAACATAAGTCTGGTGAAAAGTTTAAACTGATTTGTACTGACAGACAGACGTTAAAGAAAATTTTATTTGAAATTGATAAAATCATAAAATGATTTGGTTCATTTTTGTGGTGTGAAGCATGATTTTATAAGATCTTTAAGTGGTTACTCTTTCAGTTCAATAATATAAGTATTTACATTTAATTTACTTTACTCTTTGGTTCTATCATTATTTAGGGGGTGATTAGGCACAAATTTTACCACCATATGTGGTGTAGCAACTTCATTTTATGTAGATGAAAGGCTGAGTGTGTGCATAGATAATGTGAAGACTGCTTTGCAGCCGCTGGGTGTGAGTAGCTGTGTGTGTATGACCGGAACTCTGCATGCCCATAAAAGGCAACTGCCTGACTGTGTGAAGTGTGAACCCAGCGAGAGAGAGAGTGAAATCTAGGCAGATGGAGCGAACGGACGTCTTAAGAAGAGAAATACTAATTGTATGTTTTAGTGTGTTAATACAGGTGGCTACGGACCTGGACCAACCGCCCACCACAAGCACAGCGCCCAGAACGAAATTATAGTAATGGGAACCACACCCAGCAAGAATCAGCAGCTGTGGAACTGACAGCAGCGAGGAGAGAATTAGAGGAGAAATTAAGAGAAGCTGTAAAACATAAAATTGGGGCCAACGGACTTGTGGAGGTTGGGAAGGCGTCCGGAGCATCACAACGAAAGGTGAAACAAAAACACACACAAGCAGAGAAATGTGAGAGAAAGGCTCCTTTTAAGGTAATGCCTTGTTTGAGAAAAAAGTAAAAAATAAACCTCCTACAAATGCACACACGCAATGAAGAAAACAGCTTACACTCATGAACATGTGAAGATTTTCCAGCAAGGTTAAAGCAGCGAAACTTAACATACACCTGTTGTTAAATGATGAAGTTTATCCATTACTAACAAATAAACTTTCTGGGTTGCAGGACAACAACTTAACTTCCAAAAGAAAGAGACTGGTATGACCAACCAGCGATGAAACAACAAATTTAGTGGTTAAGAGTCAAATTGTGAGATGTTTTCTGCTGATTGAACAATAGAAGTGATTACTGAAGGAAGGAAATTGCTTTTTGGGCTTTTAAACGTGATCGTAAGAATTTTAACATGTACCTGTGTTGTCCTGTCAACTTGGTGGGTTATGAGTTAATCATATCGTGAGAAAGAGAAAAAAAAAAAAGGGGGGAGGCTGACACAGGGCCTGGCCCGGTGTTTCTCCCCTCTCTGAATCACACAGCCAAAACAACATCATTTTCCTGTTCGTCTGTTTTTGTTTTGTTTTTGTTTTTTCTCTTTATGTTTAATTACAGGCTGCTTTGCCAGCCCGGAAAGCCGAGGCTGACCTGGACTCCTGCTCTCCCCTCTACCATCTTTGACGTGACCCTGACCAAATGCTGCAACAGCTGGACCCATAACAACAATCTGAAAATGTCAACAGTGCTGCAGGAAAGCGATCTCATGCAGCGGAGACGGAGAGCGTTAAATCCAAGGCCCGTTTCACTACACGGGGGAGATTTCCAGACAGCTTCAGCTGACGGAGCTGTGACGAGACGCCCATTAAGCCCGGATGAAAAGTGAGGCCGAGCAACAGAATGCTGACCTTAATAACTCTGCATTTAACACTGTGCAGGACAGTGACGGACCAACACGGATGATCGGGCAGCAAAAAGGGCGTGCCAGAGCCAGGAGGAGTAACTGAGGTCAGGAGGCACCTCAGAATGGACAGAAGCACAAGAAGAAAAAATAAGCTGAAGGCACAGGTGTCGGGGCTCGGCCAGGAGCTGACCTCTGAGAAGAGCCGGACAGCAGAGCTGCAGAAGGCCTTGGAGCAAAGCAAGGAAAACATCAATAAACTTCAATATGACGTAATGGGAAAGACTCTGAGGTTTCTGCCTCCGTAAGAGCTCAAGGCATCAGAGCAGAAACTGAGCATGGCTCAGGAGGAGCTGGACAAGGAGAAGATGAAGGTTTCACCTGCGATGAACATGGACACTGGAGAAAAGGACTGCCTGATTTGGGGCCAGAACCAGGACAGACTGAACTTTGAACAGCAGCAAGGGTGGCAAACAGACTGAAATGGAGGAGGGCAGGACCCCAGGGCACGCTTCAGGCCGTGGTTTACCCAGAACACCAGAACAGGAAAGTGATGAACACAAACACACACAAACACACACATCTACACACACTGACTCAGAATGAAGAGAAACACACACATGAACACATGTGCACTCGTTGATTGAGTGAGAAATGACACACAAACAAATCGAAATGCTGATTCACTGAGAAGTGATCCACACACATACACACACACACGCTGATGCAATGAAGAATGCTTTGCTAACAAATGCTTATGCAGATACACAAAATGCTGCACACAAACATCCAAATACATAAGTTTTATAAGAAGCTATTGATTACTTAAAATGTGTTTTATTATTGGTTAAATGTGTGTTTTTTTTGTCACCCAGAGGTCATTTATATAGATTTAAGGGACAAGGTCTAAAACAGTCTGGTTATGAAAACAATGTCTGTGTGTGATGTCTGTTTACGGCTCAAGGCCTTGATGGAATTGTTTGCTGTGCTTCACACAGCCTGATAAGGAGCAGTGGTACAGAGTGAAAATGATAAAGTAACGGTGTGAGTTTTATTTTGGAGCGCCACATTTTCTGTGATTGAGATTTAATTCAAGGAGGAACAAAAGGTGTTACCGTACCTGAGGTTCTCATTTCTATACAATATTGTCCCGGGAGGGAGGAAAACTTTCTGATGAAGTTTCGATGGATTTTTGGGTTTTGCTTAGCATTAGGTTGATTTTATCAGTGAGGGTTGGATTGTTTTCTTTCTCTAAGAGAGAGAAAGATGGTTTTATGCTTGAACAGTCTGCAATGGGCCCTAGTATGTGTTGATTTATTAGTATTTTGTTGGTTACGTTTGTTTTTGCTTTTGTTACAGTGCACTGAGATAAGAAAATCGGAGAGGTGTGATCCACCGGTGGTGATATTTTGATATTTTGTGAGTTCATGATTTAATAATCAGCTCTTTAAACCAGGCTTAACAGATTGAAATTTAAAGCGCTATGAAATATTCTTACTGGAAACAGTTGCAAAGTGTGCTTCTCCATGATTATAATGGGCTCTGGAGAAATTCACTTATATGGGACACTGATTACATCATATAGTTCTGAGTCTAAAAGGATTGCAGCGAGTCAATCCAGTCCAAAAACAAGGAATTGTTTCCTTTAAAATGATGACGTCATCTTGCTGGTGATGGATACTCGAATAGGTTGCGCGTGAGACTCCATTATCAGCAACATCTGGTATGAATGTGTGTGAAGGTATGCATGTGACTGGACTGTGATGGACTGACGACTAAAAGTTTTGACTGACTCGATACTGAGACAAAACGACACAGACTTTAGGATTAGTAAATGTGGAGCAACAATTCACCCAGCCTGCAACAGATGGGTGGACACTTTGTTTTGTTTTGTTTTTGCAGGAGCAGGAGGATAAGAGAGAGCAGAGGGGGAGAATATAGCTTCACATGAGAGTGTGGAACTGCAGACTTAACCCTTTGGTGGCTAATTTTGAGTTACGGATGTTTGCATTAAGAAAATTGTGTTATATTAGCTGTGTTTCGATTAAAGGCATTACATTATATCCACCTTAAAAATGTTGGGGAATGTCAAAGGCTACAGTGAAGGAAAGGTTTGATTTCACTAATGACTGAACATGTTATTATTAACCATAGCAGGCCACTGTAAAAACTCAATTAACTTTTATAGAGAAAAAGCCAAAACTTTAATAATATGTATGAATAACAGGGAAATGGAAAACTTCACATTCAGAATAGAGATATGTAATAACAAACACTGGTCCATGTGATTTGGGTTCACCCATGAAATAGTCAGAATTTTAAAAAGTAGAATATAACCGACAGGGGCATGTGATAGGATGTGGTGCTGCATAAGAACAAGAGCAAGCTAGAGAAAGAGAAAACTATTGTGTTTAGTTTTGATAAATTCGAATTAAAATGTACCATTACACTCAGAGGATCAATATGAAATAAATATATGCAAATTCTGTATGAAGTACATGACTGGTGACTGTTCTGTCCTGAGCTTTTGTTTCCTATAGAGCCCACTTGACCACACCAACAGCTTTTTGCCACCAAAGGAGGGAAATTGCGAATATTTGAGGGAGAAATATTATGAAAGGTGAGAAAGGTAAGCCCCGATGGGGGTGATAAAACCATAGATTTGAATTGAATTCTTATAATTTGAAACCAAACATAAAATTTCTCAAAGACTGTGTTGTTGTTGTAAATTTAGTTTGTGTTGCATCTGATATGTGCTAACATAGAAGTCATTATACATGGGGTCCACTCGTTAAAGGGGGACAGAGGACCTTAGGACTAGGAAGAAGCAATGGACCTCGCTAAACTGGATTGAAGTGTAGGTGATCTCTTTTTTTTAAAAAAGAGATCAAAGGGGGAATTGTAAGATTATTATATCGTTTTATGCCACGTTATACCCCTAATTAGAGATTGTGAAACTATTATGTAGTTTTAGTTTGCATTATTCTTACGAATTAGAAGAAGGTGATAACTATTACATTTGTTAAACTGATTTGTATCACATTGGACTGCTGATTTATTGTGAATGAATGATATTGTTTTATGATGCATTATACGGCTGAGTTATAAGAAATACTGTTTTCAGAGAGTTATGAACTTATTTGTTTGATTAGAAGAGAACAGAATATACCAGAGAGGTTTTCTGCCTCATCTCAGCAGGAGGAGATAAGACGGGAGCCAAGGCCGCTACTTAGGCGCCGTGTGAGAGAAAGAATGTGCATGTCTCAAGATTCTTCAAATCTTGACAACAGGCATAAAATTCTCCAAAATTTAGAGACAGAGTGGAATTCTAGATAAACATAATTTAGCGAACCACAGAAGGATGGCGTTGGACATCCTCAGGGTGGAGAAGGGTTGGTGTGACCAAGGTATGGTTTGGCTTGTTGTATGTATATTTCAAAATGATACAGCTCTGGATGGACCAGTTACCAGGCCATGGGAGGATGACAGACTTTATTAAATGAGGAGAAGGAATTTTCTGGGATTGAAGAACCCTCTGGGTAGGTGGTTGACTTAAACATGCATAAAATTAAAGCTATCATTTTGTTATTGACTGTTAATTGATTGATAATTGGCCACGCTTACAGCTGTATTGGCTTGTTATAGACACAGTCTGCTTCATGATCGAGAATTGTAATTAACAGATTGAAAATAGTGACACTAAGAGAAGAATATGCAGTGCCACACTATCAGATGCCAGTGACGGATGGGCTCAGTGATGAATCAGGTGAGCTGGATTCATGGCTGAATCAAGACATAGATTCCCCTGCTGTGCTCAGTGAGGGAAAACCAGGGGGAAAATAAAATTTAAAAGAGGTGTTTTTATATGTAAAGCTCATATTAATACAGGTTTTGTTTCTAGGCAATTCTGCAGATGCAGGCTCTGGGCAGAGCCCGGAGTGTAACAGATCTCACATGATAACTAAATTGATTTCATTCCCTAGCACAGGATGACAAGGCTGCAGCAACGATACTGGAGAGGAGAATTTCTGATGCTTTCTGAGATATGATGTCACTAACCTTTTCTTTTAATTTTCTAGCTCCGATGAATTGACACAAGGGGGTGTGTCAAAAAGGGGGAAGTTGAGTCTGAACATCAAGCAATGGTTTTATGAACATTTTTATGACTTTATTTGTGTGTTTAATAATTTAGGTGTGGTAAAACCTAAGCTTATAATGTGTTAGACTTAGAAATGGTTCATTAATTTTTGATTTCTTTTACTGAATATACACACATTGCAAATGTGCTCATAATGAGTTGGCACTCAGTCTTTTGAAGGTCGTAAGCTTCATTTGGCGTTATTGTCCGGATTGATATATTGTAGGTATTGGCTTTGAGTGCAGAGGGCTAAATGCAAACACGCTTACACACACATAGATTATGGTTAGAATAGGTCGCTGGGTCAGAGAGCCCTGAACATGATATTCTAAACCAAATTTGCAGTACTGGAAGAACAATGAACAATAAAAATTAGATTGTGAAGATTAGGCAGGGAGGTGCTTTGGTTTTCTGTCTCTTACAGAGAAAGGAACGGACACCGGATGACGGGTCTGACGAGTGTAAGGAGGCATCACCAGAGGAAAAGGGTGGGACGTCCCGTGTTAACAGCCAAAATGGCGAAACAGAAGTCCACAGGTTACACGCCCTACGAGCTGCTAACTGGGAGACAGTTTCCGGCACCTTGGACGGTGGTCTCGGTGGAGCAGGAGACGAGGGGGAACAGGTCCCACGCAGACTACTGGAACGAGGTAAAAGCGCTTGTGTCCAGTTTCACCAAACGGGTGACGTGTGACAGGCCCAAGGGGGAAGGAGAGGTCCCGGATGCGAAAGCGGTGTGGCTGAAAGTCATTAAACGCAAGTGGAAGGAACCCCGCTGGACTGGTCCGTATGAAGTAATGGCCCGGACAGCTATAGCGGTCCAACTGAAAGGGAAAGGCGACACCTGGTATCACTGGTCGCAGTGCGCAGCGGCACACAAGAGCTTGGTGGGGGAAAATCCAACTTCACCCATCACAGGTGAAAATCAGAGGCAGAATAAATCCTCTCACCTGTGCAACGGGTTGACCGGTAGTCTACCCGGAAGGCCGAAGAAAGAAGAGCAGCCGAGGAGGAAATCGTTGCGCCTGCAGAAAAGGAGCGGTGCCAAAGTGAACATCTGAGAAAGAGGCTTTAACAAAAGAGCTTTGAACTTTTATGATTTTTACTTTATCACCTTGATTACTTTTTACTTTTTCATTAGAACACAATGCCATCACAACAATCAGAAACCCGTGATGGGACACAAATTATCAAGATATTACTTAGTATCATATGTTTGATGTCGGTTATGCTATTAATTACAGTTGTATGTTTTTTGGTTTATTTGTTGCAGACCGGCCCACGCAAACTGTCTGAGCACGGAGGTCATGCCAGTCCAGCACCATCCGAAGCACCACTTAGTGGAATCGAACCCTGGGCGAGAACAAAACGCGAGGTCTCAGAGACGCCATGGAGGGGTTAGCGGAGCAGAACACGGCTCCAGATGGGTCAGTAGCTCGAGCTCTGGAGGCCCTGAAGAGTCTGTCTACAACCATGCATGAACACTCGGGGATCGATAATCCGCTGGGGGGCTGGCTGACCTCGGTGTTCGGACGGTGGAAAGGGGTTGTGATCTCGGTCATGCTTTCCTTCTCTGTTCTGGTGGGTATTCTGGTCACATGTGGTTGTTGTCTCATTCCTTGTGCCAGAGGTTTGCTGGAAAAGGTAATTATGAGGGTGGTGGACCCAGGAGTGATCACTCCGATGTCCATGATGCCGGTGATGGACACGGAAGTGGCTGTGTAGGTCGAGGGTGTGACACGGCAATAACTGTGGTGACCTGTGGATGTTATCCAGAGGTCAATAGAGGGAATGAGAAGGGATATTTTACTGTTATTTTATCATTACATTAGAATCATATAATAAGCATTGCATTAAAGCATTTGTTGAAGCTATTGACATTACATTAACGTTTGTATTACAGTGATTGTTATAACCTCATGTTAATCTTCTATTTACAGGTGTTGGTATAATCATATAATCTTTCATTGCAGGTGTAACCATGATCATCTTTATACATATTGCCGCTTGGTGTTTATTATGGAGTTGTGCTCACGTCAGTAAGGGTTAAAAGCTACAGTCAGCGGGATGTCTGGCTGATCTATAGAGTGAAGTGACGTAGAGCGTAGAAGGCCGCACATGCTTACAAAACACTTACATCATGTTATTTTATGATCCTTTATTTAGATATATCTTTTGTTAACCTTTAAGTATTGGCAATAATTACTCATTACTTCATTTATGTATCATCATTAATTGTTACTTCATTAGAGAATTTCTTTAGGCTGTCGGCCTTGTGTTACAACTTGTATTACAGGTATTGTCATGATTCCATATTAACATTTTCTATTACAGGTGCAGTGATAATCCTTTTGTATACATATGCATTGTATTTTTGTGCTTGCCAATGAGGGGGGCTCGGTCAACTAGCGGAGGGTCGGAAACTTTGTTCGGCGCGAGGACTGAACAATCTATTGTGTTAAGGATCTTGAGCTATAGAAAGAACACGCTTACAAAACACATATATCATGTTATTCATCATTATCCTTTAGTCATTTATATTCTTTTATTAAGCTTTGAGTAGTGGTATTTGATTAGAACATTTATTCAACATATTACATGTATGGTTTCAGTTAGGTTATTGCACACATGCAGAGTTGGCCTCTGTCCTTATAGACAGAGTGAATGCTGAGGTCGAGGCACACACGCACACACACAAGCAGCAGTTAAACTAATGTGTAGGGGAGAGTTCAAACATTTAAATAACAATCTGCAAAGCCTTGTAGATGTTTGATTATGCTTGCAGGAGAGACTGTTTGTTCCAGGGGATAAGCAGAGTTAGAAGATTACTGGGAAGGATCTGGCCTCGGGAAGAAGAAGATGTTCTTTTAATGTGTTAAAAGTTGTCAACATTGATTGTATTGTACCTACTTTACGCATGAGGGGGCGTTCCAATACCCTGATTTTCATAAAACTATTGTTGTGTGGTTTTCGGTGAGAGATCGATGCTGTCTGCGTGCAGTGTCCCATCTCCCACACGTGTGCATTAAAATCATCGTTTGACTCAACCCGGCCGGACCAGTGTTGTTATTTTGGTTTTCCTCCTGTATCCATCCCCAATATTTTGAACCCATGACACTGGCAACATCAACAGTATCAGGTCAGAGTTCAAGTCTGTACCTCTTCAACCGCCCCAAGTCTCTCATCCAGTTCTGTTGTTGGAGTTCAAACTCCTTCCTGCTGCCATCTCCCCCTGACTTCTCTCTATTAGAAATCCGTCCCTTTCATTTCAGCTGACTTTCAAACAGCCAGAGTCTTTCTGAGTGGAATCAACCCTCCTTACATCCCACTGTTTTAAATCCAGTTGCTCGTCAGCTCCTTCAGATCTTTGATCAGTTCCAACCTGCTTACAGACAAACCACAGCACTGAAACAGCTTTCATGAACATTACTAACCAGATTCTTCTGCTGGGATGAAGATGAACACTCCATCTGAGTCCTGCTTGACTTCTCTGCAGCCTTCATGCTGTTGATGGTGCTCCTCTTATTAACACACTACAAACTGGCATCACTGGTGCTGCTCTCACATGGTTTTCTTCATATTATCAAACAGATGCTTCACAATTCATATTAATCAATGTGTGTCCTCATCTGAGTCCCACATGCCCCAATCCTTGGACCAATTCTGTTCTCTTTATAAATGCTGCCCCAGTGACATCTGCTTAATGGTTTTAATGGGATCTCCTAGCACTGCTATGCAGATGACACCCACACTAATACTTTTCTGTCGAGCCTCTCCGGCCTCAGTGAATGCTTCTCTGTCATCATTTCATGGATTTAAACTTCCTTCATCTCAAACTGAAGTTCTGCTGTTTGGCTCAGTTTCTCTGAGGAGGTCAGTCAGTACATCGTCCCCCTCACCAGTAACATCAAATCACCTGTTAAAGACTTTGGGATCATTTTGAACCAACAGCTGAATTTGAGCCTCACATGTCAAAGGTCACCCAGTCTTGTTTCCTTTACCTCAGAAATGTTGCAAACATCAAATCTTTACTGTGATTCAATCATCTGGAACTTTGAGTTCATACTTTCATTTTCTCCTGCCTGATTATTGGAATTCACTTTTCACCTGCATTTCTCAGTCCTCCATAGTTGGTCTGCAGTTAGTGCAGAACTCAGCAGCAAGGCTGCAAACAAACCCTGGCCTGCAGTCTCATATCTCACCTATTCTTGCTTCTCTTCACTGGCTGACAGTCAAATTCAGAATCCTCTTTGAAATCCTGTTATTACCATATAAAGCTGTGCATGAACAGGCCCCTGCTTATATAGCAGAGCTTCTTGGACCTTCTCACTGCAGCTGGCCTCTCTGATCATCTAGTCAGCGTCTCCCAACTGTCCCTCGCTCTGATTTTAAACCAGAGGCCATCGTGCTTTTGAGCTTGTTGCAGCCAAACTGTGGAACAGCCTTCCTCAGACTATCAGCTCAGCTGACTGTTAACGGCTGAAACTCATTTTTACAGGTTAGCTTTCTTTTTCCTTTATTTTCCTCCAGAGTTTCTAACTATTGTGTTTCTGATGGAATGAATGTCTGCTGCTTTGTTTATGTGTCTGTATGTTTGCACATGTATACTTATCATCAATGTGTGGCTTTATTCAACCTATGAAGAACTTTGTAACTCACTGTCAGTTCCATCAAAGATCACACAGACATGAACAAACACACCCACCTGTTCCTCTTTGCTGTTTATGATCACCAGATCAGCTCCTTTATCCTGACAGTCTCTCCTGCTGTCAGACCAAGTTTTACTCTCAGTGGATTTAAAGTAACAGCTGCTTCCAAATCTCGTCCATCGATCAGGACACTTCTCTTAAAGTCAAACACATGTTTTAAAGACAGACTTTGTGTCATGTTGTATCACATTAATAAGATCTCTCATTTCAGTCTGTAGTCAAAAATCTTTGGTTCCTGTCATTTTCCCTGTAAATCCTTCATTTAAACTCAGGTTTTCTCTCTTATTCATAATTAACTGAAACTTACATTTATACAGAAAAACTGTTACACAGCATCAAACATTTAGGATTCAAAATAAAGACACAATCAGGTTATCACTGTGTAACACTGATGTTTTCTATTAGTTATTCAAACTTTATTACCTTCTATCTTCTCCTTCAGCTTCTTCACTTCTTCCTGTAGCTGACTGTGGTTTTTACTCAGTTTATCATAACTGCTCTGTAACTGAGTCAGACTGGTTTTTGTGTCTTTGGAGAAAAACAGATTAAAATTAAGTTAAAATATTCAACAAATATATCTGTGATATAAGAACTTGGTATTTGCTTACCTTGAAGTTCATCCTGGAGCTGACTGTGGCTGTTCTTCATTCTGTTGAATTCACTCTTGTTCAAAGCATCTGAAATATTTTAGTGAAACCAAAATAAAATAAAATAAAATGAGTGAAACATTGAACAGAAATAATCTTCTTCCTCTGCTTTGTCAAATATATCAATAAGAGTCAGAAACTTGTGCAGCCATTGTTCTTTAACATGTCCTGTGGGTGGAGCTGTTAGAACTACAGGAAGTCTGATGAGCTAAATACGTATCAACTGTGAACAAAAACCACTGACAAGATTCAAAATAATTGTTCTCAGTGTGGAGGAAGAAGGTGTTAGAAATGCAGTCAGAGATGTTATCTTTAGGTTTTTGAAAGAACAGACAAGCTGCCGTGGGAACCAACACTTCCTCATATCAAAGGTGTTTCCATGTGATCAGGTACTTCCTGTATCTGCTGTGGCAGAAGGACACGTTCTGGTTGTGAAGCTGCATGTTTGTTGGCTGCTGGGATTCAGTATCAGTCATACATTCATTTGCAGCCAAGATCCCATCTTTGTACCTCAGACTGCTGCAGACTCACACTGACTGACTGCAGCATCTCATATAGCACACACAGCATAAGTGTCTATGATACAGTAACAGACTGAACTTTGACCTGTTGTTATGACTGTCATCATATTTGTGTCATTTTGTGTAACTGCTGTGTTTTTCTGTCCTTCATGAAAAGCTCTGCATGCTGTGCCTCAGGTGTGACTGAATGAGAGGATGATAACGGGCATGTGCAGGTACTCTGCTGTGATTGGTTCAGCAGCTGAATGGTTACATAAAATGCCAAGATGGCGGCCGTCTTCAGAGGACTCATTCAGCTTTTCCTTGTTCCAACCTGCCACACCTGTGCAGCTCTCACTGTGTGTTTCCTGTTTCACTCTGAAGGAGTTTGTAGGGCTGAGCTGCCTGTGACTGTGAACGGTTTCTCCTGTTTATGTCAGTTTGGGAGGTCAGCTGCTGTCATTAGGTTTGTTTCTTTAGTTTCAATTCATTTAAATAATACGTGTGTTGTTTCTTGACTCACTTAAATGTAACACCTGCATTTGAGCTGATCAATAAATACAAAACATATTAACAACAACACCCGGCCAAGGGTGTCCCTCACACCAGTGTTACCCTAATGTCAGCAGCAAACAAGGATAAATGGGGAGGGTTGTGTCAGGAAGGGAATCTGGGGTAAAATGCCAAATCAAACATGTAGATAATCAATAAGATTCCTACACTGATGCTGTTGGTCTGCAGTTTGTGGGTTGAAACTGATCGTGAAAGAGGGTGGAGGTGTTTTTGGAGTAAAGGCTAGAATGTGGAGGTGAGTGTAGGTACTTTATAGGGGTGTGGCTGATGTATCCAAGGATGAACAAGGAGGTGGCGAAAACATATTTCAAGAAGGGGAGGATAAGATAAAAGTGACTTATAAGAGTGGAGGAAGGTGCACATATCTTATCTTACAGCGTATGGACACGATGATGATCCCAGCTAACATCAGGAGGCACAGCACTCCTAGACCCAGTGTAGCACATCTGAAAGAGCCCTTCTGGACTGGAGGAGGACTCTTAGTCTGTGGTCCTGTTAGAAAACAGTGCAGATGTTGGTTTGTGGTCATTTCCTGTCACTCTGCCTTTAATAGACCTGTGGTTGTGGTTGGATGAGCTCAACCTCACAAAATACTAAAATATATCTGCATTGTGATTAACCCTCAATCAACCAAACTATTTATCCAAAACTTTAACTGACTAAAGTGACAGTGGGGTTATTTATGACTTCATATTTTATTGAAGAATACATTTTTAATAGTTTTGTGTTTATCATATACACACTGTTTTCTATGAAAGATGTTTTACATTTCATTACTTAATGCATAACATTACTTGTAGTTTTCAATAAGTTTTTTCTTTGAAAAAAGAGCAATAAAGAAGAAACTGTGGCTTGTTAAAGAAGGTCTTGATGCATTCTCAATCATCCAGGTAAGTAAATCTTCAAAAGTTGATTCTGTTCATCTGGACGTAGCGTTTTCAGTGGGAGAAACGTTTCATCACTCATCCAAGTGACTTCTTCAGTCTTGAGACTGACTTAGATGAGCTACGTCCAGATGAACCAACTGAATCAACTTTTGGAGACTTGGTAAAGAAGACTTCTTTGTTCTGAAACCACGTTTGCCTGAGGACACAGAGCTCAGAAACAGGCAGATTTGATTAAACGATCCAAACATTGTCCAAACATCCCTGAAAACAGCAGTGTTGTCCAAAGCCTTCCTCCCTTTGCTGGATTCTCATTAATTGAGCTGAATGTCCTTCAGAATATATTTTAATCTTCCTTTGGGTCTGTTAGCAGAGGTTCAAATACTAATTTCAAAATTTGAAATACCAGAACTTGGGCCCTAAATCACCTGATTTAGTTCTATAACAGCACTTATCTTACAACATCAACACTCTGGTAAAGAAGGCCCAGCAGTGGCTGCACTGGGCCTTTTTAACCAGGACCAGAAGCTGCTGCTGGCGTTCCACTGCTCCTCAGTGGAGAGTGTGCTCGCCTCCTGCCTGAGTGTTTGCTATCCAGGGGCCACAGCGGAGAACAGGAAGGCTGCTCAGAGGGTGATTGCCCTGCCCACAGGTGACCCCTTGCATACTGTCCACCACCTGTTTGACCTGCTGCCATCTTGTCGGCATCTCAGGTCAGTCAGGTCCCACACCTGCAGACTCACTAACAGCTTCGTCCCCTGGGTCATTCGGACTGTTAACAATCACTACCCACCCCGTCGACCAATCTGAGCCATGGTCTGAGTAACTGTGGACTCTATACTCCTCTGCAACCTATTCTGTATTGTACCTGTACAATGACAACAAAGAGCTATTTTATTCTATTTTATATTCCCAAAGTGTCCAAATGTGTTATCTATTCAGTGCTATTGGTATAAAAAGTCAATATAAAGAAATTATGCTACAAAAGAAAACAAATCAGGTAAAAAGTTTGATTAAAAAAAACACTTGGAGATGTTTGATGGGCTGCAGTTCATTGGGATTAAAAGCTGACTGTAACAAACTGGAAGTAAACATGTTATTACAGATGACTTACCTCCTCCTTGTGATTGAATTCCAGTGTGATCAAAGTCTGCACTCTCATAGATACACGTAGTATAGATATCCATCTCCTGACTGAGACGCTGAGCAGGAGTTTAAACTGTACTCTGACCGTTGTGCACTGCTAACTCTGGCAGATACAATGATATCCTGTCCTGACACTGATGTCACTTTTGGCCGGCCTTCTTCCTGCTTTCAGAACGGAAGAACCTTTTCAGAAGCAACAAAGAAACACAAACCCACAAAACCTCTGAGTGCTGAGTGGAGCATTTCTTTTTCTTTATATTTGTAAAACCTGAGAAAAACTATAAAAACACTTAAGACAAGATTTAATGCATTTTTCTCTTTTCAACAAAAAATGAGTTCTTGGAGATAAAAGTCTTCACAAACACATTCACACTTATTTATTTTGCATTTTAGAGAAACTGTTAAACTGTCATTGAGTGTCATAGAGATGATGATGTGATAATGTTTTCATTGCTGCCCCCATCAGGTCAAATATTTAAAAAAAATGTTTTCTTCCTCTTTTGGTCATTCTGTGACCTTTGTTGAAAATAACACGCAGGACAAAATGCACGGTTTAAGTTCAGTGCTCTGAAGGTTTTGAGAAAACAAAAACAGAAAACCAGAAATAAACACTGACTATATAAAAAAAACGGATGTCCCACTGTGAAAAATAAAGCCAATGTGGAAGTGCCCCAGACCTGCAGCTTTTCTAATAGCCAGCAGGGGGCGATGCCTCAGGTTGCAAAAGCTTCCCAGTTGTACAACAGTCAACGAGGAAAAACATTCATCTGATCTTTCTTTGTGGTTTTATGGACTCAATAATTAGTTTTACTGCTTTTGTTAATTTTGAAGTTAATTTTGGTTACTCTGTGTGGCAGGCGGGATGTAGGACCCAAATGTAGAACTCGTACACAGACTGAAACTCAAAGCGTAGCTTTTATTGCTGGGAAGACTTTCCATAAAAAATAAATGTCACAAAAAATAAACCAAAACCACAAACATGAAAACTAGAAACTCGACACTAGAAAATAAGAAACATAAAACAGGTACTGAATACTAGAATTTCATCAGGAACACAAAGGGACAAACAGCACGGTGAGGGTAGGGCTTAAATAAAGGCAGAGAGTAACGAGGGAATGGGAAACAGGAAGCAGAGCTGGGACTAATCTGACATAATCATAATCTGACATATCTGACAAAGGAAATAAAGTGGAATACACTGAAATAGGACACAGACTGTCAAAGTAAAACAGGAGGCAGAACATAGAGACGCACACTTGACAAGGGGATACAACAGGGAAAAAAGAGCAAACATGGAACACAGAGACGAGCGACAAACTGTGACATGGAGGCACGACTGACTGGGGAGACACGAATGTAGACAAGAAAGCATAAGTGACTCAACGTGACTCGTGGAACACACAGGAGGCACAGTGCAAAACATCCATCCATCCATCCATCCATCCATCCATCTTCTTCCGCTTCTCCGGGGCCGGGTCGCGGGGGCAGCAGCCTAAGCAGAGAAGCCCAGACCTCCTTCTCCCCAGCCACCTCCTCCAGTTTATCCAGGGGAACACCAACGTGACCTGGGTCTGCCCCGGGGCCTCCTCCCAGAACCCGGAACACCTCACCCAGGAGGCATCCTTGTCAGATACCCGGACCACCTCAACTGGCTCCTTTTGATGTGGAGGAGCAGCGGCTCTACTCTGAGCCCCTCCCGAATGGCCGAACTTCTCACCCTATCTCTAAGGGAGAGGCCAGCCACCCTTCGGAGGAAGCTCATTTCCGCCGCTTGTATCCGAGATCTCGTTCTTTCGGTCACTACCCACAGCTCGTGACCATAGGTGAGGGTAGGGACGTAGATCGACCAGTAAATTGAGAGCTTCGTTTTTACACTCAGCTCTCTCTTCACCACAACAGACCGGTACAGCGTCCGCATCACTGCAGCCGCTGTACCAATCCATCTGTCCATCTCCCACTTCCTTGTCCCATCACTCGTGAACAAGACCCCGAGATACTTAAATGCCTCCACTTGGGGCAGGGACTCGTCCCTGACCCGGAGTGGGCGCTCCACCCTTTTCCGGCTGAGGACCATGGCCTCAGATTTGGAGGTGCTGATTCTCATTCCCACCGCTTCACACTCGGCTGTGAACCGTTCCAAGGCGAGCTGGAGGCCATCACCTGATGAAGCCAACAGAACCACATCATCTGCAAAAAGCAGAGATGAGATCCTGAGACCACCCAAGTGAAAGCTTCCCGCCACTTTTCTATGCCTAGAAATGCTGTCAATAAAATTATGAATGGGATTGGTGACAAAGAGCGGCCCTGACAGGGCCCATCACCCACCAGGAACGAGTCTGACTTATTGCCGGATATGCGGACTACGCTCTTGCAACGGTTGTAACCCTCCAAGTTAAGTACAGAATTTATAGTATAGTATAAAACACGAGGGTTATGTGAGATGGCCGAAATAAGTTGAGAAAAGTAGGAGTGTTTATCAGCCTTAACTGCCCTCTGATAAGTTTTCCAGCTAATTTTTAGGGCTTCCAGAGAGACTTTTTTCACTGTCTTTCACATTTCCTACATTGTCTTCTAATAGCTCGGGTATGATCTGTTAACCATGGACTAGTCTTAGATTGACATTTTCTTAGCCTCAAAGGGGCAACAACATCAAGCACAGATTTACAAGCAGTGTTGCCACAGTTACTTTGAAAAGTAATATATTACGGACTACTGATTACTCCTTCCAAAAGTAACTTAGTTACTTTACTGATTATTTTTAAAGTAACTAAGTTAGATTACTAGTTACTTTATTAGTTACTTTCAGAAGCTGCCAATAACACTCCCCACTGCCTCAACATAAAAACATCAACCGGTTTTGCCAATACTCACTTTATTGGAAGTGTATTTTAACAGTAATGTCAACAATATATCTCCTGACATTTGAAGTTGAACTTAAAACTTTTTTCCTGACAGAAATACTTGTTTGTATGAAAATAAAGACAGTCTTGTTACTTCACTTAACATAAATACTTTTTATAAAAAAAATAAGTCAACTTTATTTAACATAAATACTTTTTATAAAAAAAGGAGTCTTTCTTGACTTCATTTCACATAAATGCTTTTTATAAAAAACAAACAAAGAGTCTTTCTTGACTTCCCTTAAGATACTTTTTATACCATCCACATGTAAGCACTATTGTCCGCTTTTGTAACTTTGGACTAATCTTATGAAAAAAAGAGAGTGCAGGTCCATCTTAAATTGCCTTACTTCCTTGCAAGTAATTGTTGATCAATTCAAATTGATCAACTTGAAAACTTTAATAAGTTTATTAAGTGACTTTGATAAACTCAATTCAATTACTTGTAAATAGTTATTTAAATTGGATTCCCCATTCTCTTTTTTTCAGTATATGTTGTCATCGCATGTTATGGGGGAAACAGTAGAGTGGAGTGAGTAAACTAGTGGTTGTACCTCATTAACAGAAGCTTCTCAAACCTTCTGTCAGAAAGTCGATTTCTTTTAGGCGTGAGCACCAAACCTCCCAGACTAAAAAGTCACTCCACAGGAGCACTTGATGGGGTTGGAGTGTTATACTTTAAAAAAATTGTCTTTATGCTTGAAAACTTATGCAGAATCTGAAGGTCGTAGCCTGACATCAGGTAGTCCATGACTTCTTTTTCTGCAGAATAGGTCTCCTCCTCTGGCTCTGCCTCAAAAGTGAAAAAGTCCATCTCACCTTGGCTGCTAGATGTAGTAGCACTGGGCACACTGGCAGGGTTTGTTGCCAGAGGAGCAGTGGTGCAACACTCTGCTGTCAGAAGCTGTTTTACTTGCTCCCTCCTTCCTGCATCTCTCAGCCATCGGAGTTTGAATTTTGGACAACTGGCAGCTGCAAGAAGGGCATCTTTGTCGTCCAGCACACCGGCGAAACGAGTCTGAATAGCCTAAAAAACAATCGATATTTTCATGCCTACAATATATTATGTTATTGAATTATTTGCAAACCATGCCTAATATGAGATCAATATTATGGATTTATTTTGTTTTAGGTTACTTGTAAACATTTTTAATTGTTTTAATCTTATTTTTCAATGATAATTAATATTCTGTTCCATGTTTGTGAATTGTATGAAGCAAAAAATTTGACTAATTTCAAGATGGAGCGTACCTGTACAATGGCATCTGGAAGGCCTGCAGTCATCCTGGAGAGGGCATCTTTCACAGCCTGGGTCTTCTGCATCAGAACTTCAAGTGTTGGTAGTAAAGTTCTATATGGACAGTCGCCTTGTAAAATGTCCAATGCTGCAGTCAGTTTCATGGCCATGCAGTACTCATGCAGGAACTGGTATTCTTGATCTTTGAAGCACTTCAGTCCTAGCTTTGTGCACACAGTATTCAGCTCACCCATGGGGATTTCTGCAATTCTCTTTACAGCATCAAAACAGGAATTCCACCTTGTGGATGTTGGTATTAGGAGCTTTCTTTTGCTGATTTCTTCCACTGTTTCTGATGCAAGTGTAGATCTACTCGATTTGGTCCAAAGAGCTGTGCATTTTGCTGTGCTGCTCCTATACACAGCCCTGCTTTCTGCATTGGTTGTTAAATGTTTCTCCACATCATGTGTGCAAATTATGTTGATGGTGTGCGAAGCACACCTGCGGTGTGGGGGAAGAGACAGCTGACCATCACTTTCATTCTCAGCCGAGAGGATTTCTGACAGATCAGAAAAAGTGACATCATCGTCTTTGGGGGTGGACTCTTCCTCCTCCGTCTCATCATCGGACTCCGTGACAGGATGATAAACTTGAAACGCCTTAACAAAGTTGGATCCAGTATCAGTAACTGTTGCAACTACTTTGTTGAGTAATCCATAAGAGGAGTGAATGTTTTCGATTTCTGTACCAATGACATCATACGTGTGTCTACCATGAATTTGCCTACATGCTAATGCAACCTTGTGGCGCTCTAATGTGGTTCTACTGATCCAGTGGAGCGTTACTCCCATATAGCTTCTGTTGTTAGCAGTCCAAATATCCGCGGTAGTTGAAACAAAGTCAATCTCATTCAGTGCGGTCTTCAAATTTCTCTCCATTTCTGTAAACTCCGTCTCCAAGTAAGAAGTAAAAGCCGTTCGGTGAGGCAGCTCGGCATTAACAGAAGTAGGGATCTTTTTTATTATGGCACGAAACGTGGGCGAGTCAACAGTGTTTATAGATAGCATTTCTTCTACAATATACTGCGCGACCAACTTCTTCAATTCTTCATCACTTACTGGTTTTGCACCAAATTCCAACTTTTGTTGTTTGGGGGGTGTGGGACCTTCTGCGGAAGTCACGGCTCTCTGCTTCGGACCACTTGGTGGGACTCTCTCTGTGAGTTTGACTGTGCTGTGCTGCGACTCCAAATGTTTCTTTAAGTTTGACGTAGTGTTTTTGAAGGTAGATAACACTTTTTCGCCAACACAGAGTGTACAACAAACATTAATATTGAAATCTTTAGTTGACAGAAACTCAAAATAGTGACCATATGTCCAGCTAAAGAACGAACATCTCTCTCCCTCCATTGTTGTTTACACTTTTTTACGTCGCTGGCTGCTTGTGAGCGGGAAACGTGACCTGTCACTTATGTGACGTTTCACGACACGTATGCGTTTGTCATCCGCTTAGACGAAAAGAAGAAACCAAATCTTTTTGCTTAAAAAAAAGAGTAACGAACAGTGGTTTGGACAAGTAACTTTAATCTGACTACTGTTATGGAAATAGTAACACGTTAGATTAGTCGCTACTGAAAAAGTGGTCATATTCAGAGTAACGTGTTACTAAGCAACGCGTTACCGGCATCACTGTTTACAAGCAAAGTCAAAATACAAAAATAGGTCATCTGCAGTGGGCAACTCAGGGGCATAAGACATTAATTTGTCAAACAGTATAGAAAACCGTTTGGCAGTATCAGAGCCAAAGGCACGATAACATCGAACAGGTACAGCCTGATTTGCAAAAGCATTAGAAGGAGCAATATCAAATAAGATATGGCATATGATCAGAGAATACTGCATCTTCAACATGTACATTGCAAACAGATAAACCATAAGATAAAACTAAGTCCAGTGTGTGACCACGTTCTTGAGTGGCACCACTAACAGATTGGACAAAATTAAAAGAGTTCACTAAGGCAAGGAAGTCCTTGGCCAGGGGCTTCCCCGGACAGCAAACGTGTATGTTAAAATCACCAAGCAGGAGGATCTGGTCATACCGTGATGCACAATCAGCAAGGAATTCGAAGAACTCGGATAAGAACTCCTTGTTATCTCCAAAAGTTGATTGTTCATCTGGACGTAGCGTTTTGTGGGAGAAACATTTCGTCACTCATCCAAGTGACTTCTTCAGTCTTGTTATATTTCGGGGGCCGATAAACAATCGCACATAACAACGAAATATAACACTGTTGAGTGCTAAATGAGCACTTTTCTAGTCAGTTTTGAAGATTAACAATGACTAACAGTGAGCAGTGCTGATTTTCTAACACTGGAACATAACTCAAAATGTTAGAAATATTCCAGTGTTAGAAAATCAGCACTGCTCAGTGTTATTAATCACAATTGTGGAATTTGTGTCTTATTTTATTTTCATTTCTGTACAAAATAATAACCATTGTGTTATAATAATAAAAAATAATAACCATTTCCTGTCTCCAGCCATTTCATTCTGCATTCACCTCATTTCCTGTTGTAATCCTGCTGAACCTAGCAACTGGTCTGTAGTTTTGGCTGTTCTAAACTATTTAAAGTGAGTCAAGTGTTACATTCACTCTTGCTTTGTTACTTTTCCCCCTTAATCTTTGATTTAAACTGTGTCGTTGTGCCTGCAGGGCAGTCCTGGAGAGAGAGGTCAGAAAGGTGATGTGGGACAACAAGGAACTCAGGTAATAAGATGTGATTGCCTTTTATATACTTACAGATGATAGCTCTCATTGCACTCTTAGTAAGATACCAACACTCAGCTTCTCATTTCTTTACATCAAGTGATGCTTAAACACATTACTGTGCTTTCATAATTGAATATAAATTTTTTAGAGAGATAAAAAAAAAAATCAAATTTAGACTGTTAGGTGGAATTACCTGTCACTTAGGAAAGAAGGAGACTTCAACATCACGTTTTAAATCCTTCTCTCTCTGCAAGTCCTTAACCTGGGGAAAAATACTGTGAAGTGTTTAACCTCCTTTCATCCCGATGTCTGTCATGTTGTATCTTTCCTCCTTTGGTGGAGGAGACTCCTCAGATGATAAAACACAGGTACAAGGCTTCATATCTTCAGTCTAAAAGTGTAGGTATGAGTAAAAATCCATGTCATGGGAGCACCTGTGAGTACTCTTCTCTTAGGAGGTATTTAGGAAGTGTACATCCAGAGCTCCATCACAGGCCCACTCACCAATAATGAGTTACAGACACTGAAATCGATGTGTTGAGATTTAGGGCTGGTGTGAACGTGACCTGCAGTGACCTCTGCTCTCCTCGTGCTGTTTCAGGGGGTTCCTGGAAGACCCGGAGGTCCAGGGAGGGAAGGACCTCCAGGACCCAGAGTGAGTCATAACAGACACACTAATAATGCAGCTGTTTGATAAGTTTGTTGATACTACAGATATTAACAGTCATTAAACCACTGGGATGTGGTCTAATACTAATATGAATAATAACTGTCTCTACTGTCATTGTACTACTCTTGTTTTTTCTAGATTATATTAAATTATATAATACCTGCTTAGACTGAATAGGATGAAATCCTGTACAATTCAATAAACTGATTTGCAAATGAAAGAAAAATAATATATCAGATGTTGAACTTGAGGCATTGGATTGATTTTAAATATAGGCTAATTTGGGACAGGAGCAACAATGAAGTACAAAAGAGCTGTGACGCTTTAAAAAACACCCCGTTAATGCACAGCATGGCTCCACGGAGAGACGAGTGGAAAAAAAAACAGAAAAAAGATAAAAGTTTCCTAGAGCGAGACACAACTGCTGGGTCAAAGTCATCGGAGGAACTCTTTAGTCTTATTTTATTATAACATCTACTTTCACCTTCTCAGGGACTGCCAGGCAAAGATGGGCCCCCAGGCACACAGGGCCCCCCAGGAACCATCGTAAGTCACTGTTGCTGTTTTTATTAATGTTTTGGAGGATTCAGAGGAGGATATATATGCATGGCAATGCATGCAGTTTCTCTGTTAGTCACTGACATGTAAAGTTTAATTAAAACTGTGACTTTAGGTGATAATAATAGAACTTGGCATGTACAACAGGAACAACTTTATAATAATTAAAATAATGTAATTAAAAATTGCTTTTCATTTCTTTATGTCTTCAGGGAACTCCAGGAGCTCCAGGAAAGCAGGGAGAGCTGGTACCACCAGTGAGTCTGTCAGTGAGTGGAGCTGCCTGTCCTCATTAACCAAACCGACCTGGGTGGGCAGGGTTTTTAGCTCTTAGAAGGAACGCCATTATTTGGGAGTTTTATGAGTTTCATGTTTCTGGCATGAGCTGCTGCATGTGAACGGTCTCTGCAAAGACGCAGGAGGCAGCGGGATGTGTTGTCAGTGACTCTGTCCAGTCTGTCAGCTGAACACTGAGAGTGCAGCGAGGTAAGCGTCTGTCAAAGAGGTTAACAGCTTCCTGTCCAATCTGAAGCTCTAGAAGCTGTTTGACACATTCACTGATATGTGCAGCTCAGTGTTTTGTGTTTATGTCAACAGAAAACTGCTGTTTGAGCCTCCACCTTTGACAGCCTTTCAAATGGCCGACACAAATCCTTATTTCTTTCTATCAGAAGCTGGCAGTGTCGTTATCCTTCTGGGTGAACACATGAATGAACAGTGAGCACGGCATTCAGCCAGAACAGATCCATCACTGATGCTGACGGCTCCTCTTTCTTTCATTCTGTTTGTACATCAGGACTTTTATGTTGCTGTGATGACTCAGTGGCAGGAATCACAGTTCACTCAAAGTCTTTTTGTTCTCACTTAAACGTGTTTATTTCTGTTGTGAATGTGGATGTTTTTGGAGCCTGCCTCTAGTGTTGATAAGAGGAACTGCACTTATGCATAGCCTTAATTTGTCATTATTGCAAATGTGTTAAAATATTTGGTCAGCAGTGGAAATAAACTGAAAATTCAAAGAGTTTCAAGCATTTAAATCAGACTAAAGGAGAAACAGGTGGGACAGCAGCTTCATGCAAAACACAGCATAGTGTCTCAGTTTGATCTCCACCTGTTTGCATGTCAGCTTTTTCTTTTTGCAGAGTCAGTGATCAGTATGTAGCTGTGCATGTAAACCTTTGTCTGCTGTCCATTTGCTGTACTGGTTTCTACTTCAGCCACTGAAAACAGAGGTGTGTGAGCGCTCGCTGCTTTCATATTTAGTCCTGCTTATGTGAAAACTTCTTGGAGAGTAAATCACATTTGAAGTGCAGCAACAAAGAAGACACTGGACTCTGTGGGAGGTGATACAATCTGCTGACAAATGATTATTCATCACTGCGATAAAATGTTTGTAATTACAGATGCATGGGTGGACTGCAGAAAGGCCTCATCAGCTCATTACCTCATGCTGGGAAATTACAGGTCGTAATGAGAATTTAGGGAAGTAAAATATACAGTAGTTCAAGTTTTGGGTATTAGCACTATTTCCATAAATTCTACATTCTGGGTTGTATTTCTTAACAGTTTTTATACTTTCTCATCTCGATAAACATCATTCAGTGAAGGTTTTATATTAGAAAGAAGCACCGAGGTCACAGCAGCCTACGCTCCATTGATGTTGGTTTATTATGTGTTTATTCCTCTGTTCTACATTCTTACTGGATGTTTGTCTGTATCAGTATTATTATAAACACGACTTTAAGTGACAGCGCTGCACAAATATTCATATTCTCTGTTTTGTGTCGACACATTTGAAGCTTCTAACGATGTTTCATGTAGATTTGCCCCAGACTCTGAGAGGGAATGTTAAAGTCCCATCACGACAAACGTATCATCATCACAGTCCTGAAGGCCAGAGACCTCTCGCTGGTCTCGACACGTTCCTGAAATCAAATCCCCTCGATTTAAGATGTGTCTGTTTCCCTCTGAGAAATGTCAACACTGAAAACTACAAACATTTGAAATTATGTTTTTACTTATTATACATATAGATGAAGATTTCCAATATTTTAATTTAATGACACAAACAAGCAGGCTTGAGTTTAATGAGGACAGCAAGATGATCAACCTGCTGTCCTGACGAGAGAATCACCTGCTTCATCTTGTGTTCGATGCTTCACAAGTTTGTGTTTTTTTCCTCGTTTTTCATGAATTCATTTCTCTTGCAGGGACCTCCTGGAACTAAGGGAGAGAAAGGTGAACGGGTGAGCTCTCTGTCTTCATGTTGTTACTTTCACTCAGTCACAAACGTCCTGTCTGCTAACCTGCATATTGAGATATATTGTTGTGTTGCATCAGGAATGTAAAACTTAAGGATACACTTTAAGGAAAAAAGAATTTCATAAACAGCAGACATCCATCAAAGTATTAATGAAATATGAGCATCATCCAATAAGTAAATATAATCTGTGTAAAGCATAGAAATGTAAATTTGGCATGTTGACTGTGAACTAATCTAAAAAAGCCCAAAATCTCATCATTTTCATTCTTCATGCTGAAAGCTCATCACAGGCTTCATGTATTTGAGTTTCACAAAATAAATTTACTTTAAATTTGCTGTAACTTAATATTTGACACAAGCAGCTGCTGCAAAACTGCTGAAAAAGAAATGAAACAAGTCTGCAGATTTATGTGTAAATTTCAGTCCTAATAATTATATTTGAGTCTGTAGCGCCTTCATAAAACACAGAATATGAATCATTTAAAAACACTCCCACATAACTGAATGTGTTTTATATGAACATCGTTTGGTTTTTCAGGGAGATCTCCAGTCGACAGCATCAGTTCAGGCCATTGCCAGACAGGTCTGTGAGCAGCTGATGCAAAGTGAGTTAAAAAAACAAACAAAAAAAACCCCACTTGTTATTGTTAATAATAATGATGATGATGATGATGTTTGAACTGAACTGTTTTCAGGCCACATGGCGCGCTACAACAGCATCCTGAACCACGTGCCGAGTCCTCCGGTGTCAATCCGCACAGTTCCCGGACCACCAGGAGAGCCTGGTCGAGAAGGACCCCCAGGACCACAGGGAGAACAGGGACCCCCAGGCAGACCAGGCTTCCCAGGACAGAATGGACAGAATGGGCAACCAGGAGAAAGAGGTAAGTTTAACCAAATAGTAAAACTCTGTTACTGTTTAAAACAGAGTGTGAACTGAGGGGCTGCCACACGGCCCAGTGTAAAATAAATACAAAATGATTTTGAACTGCAAACGATGCAAAGCTGCAGTGGTTCAGTCTAACAGCAAATACATAAATAAAAAGTCAGAACTGTGCAGGAAAGGTCGACCTTACAGACTTTCTCCATGTTACAGTGTATCTGTCAGAAATGACACTAAATAAAGAATGAAAACAGCTTTTCTTTCTGTTGTGTTTCCAGGACAACCAGGAGAGAAGGGTGATAAGGGATCTCCAGGTGTTGGTGTTCAAGGACCCAGAGGACCTCCAGGACCACCTGGTAACTTATTTTCCTACTAAGCCTTTCTGAACCATCCCAGTGATGCGGTGAAGAAAGTCCTGAACATGATCACCTGATTAGTAAAAGAAAACATGTTTCACATGTTTCACATGGATCATTAAGATGTTGTAAAATCCACAGAATTCAACAGAAAATATTAAATTTTTATTAAATGTCTTAAGATAAGTGACATGGTAAGCTAGATTATTATTTTTATTAGTAGTAGTAGTTTTGTTGTTGTTGTTGTTTTTCTGAACTGAACCAAAAAATGTAAACAAATTGTGTCTCTAAAATTGAATAGTTGATATAATTTTTTTCTATAGTTTTAGTTGTTGAGATGTTATTAAGTTAATTCTGAGTGTCATTTAAAAATGTCTTAAACATTTATTAACTGGAAAAGTCTAGAAGTACTTTGGCTACATGACTCTGACCATAAAACCATTAAAAACATCACTTTGATAGTTGCAAAGTATTTTTCTGTCTGACTGACAAAACGCAGGAGAAAAGTAAACACAAACACATGTTGTGATAACTTTGGGCTCACAGTCGGGGTTCTTATGACTGATGATGAGTTTGACCTCACAGAGTGAATCTGTAATTCTAACATTTGTGTTTTGTTTTCTAAACTCTTCATCCTCTTCCTCCCAGGTCCCCAGGGACAGGGCAGACCAGGTAGCTCTGGACCCTCAGGACGACCTGAAATCCCGGAGTACCCGGTCGGCCCGAGCCCCGGTCCCATCGGCCCCAGGGGCCTCCGGGTTACTGTGATCAGAACTCCTGTGTGGGCTACAATGTTGGAGGCACGTAGTCTCAGAAATATGAGGAAACTATGATCCACCAGTGTTATCAAGACTCTAATTGTTGAGGTTTTTAATTGTTATTATTATTAATTATTATTATTGTCAGCCACATGATTAAAGCAGCAGCCTCCACCGTGACTGTTGTGTAATTACAGCCACAGACTGAAGAGGCTGTAATGAGACTTACAGAAAACCTGCATGTTTGTTCAAATATGTGAACAGAAGAAACTTTTTAACTGAGCATGAAAACATTTCACAGCTGATTGTATTTGGACTGAAGTCATGAAGAGAGATGTTCAGTTCTTGTGGTTCATTTTCACACTGAAAAGCTGCCACTGAGTTACACAGAGTGCATGTCACAGAAGTGGGCATGAAACACTACATGTATAAAGGTTCATTTACACTCTGGAACCCTGCTTTCAAAAACTGACAGAAATTTAAAACCTCGTGAAGCTGAATTTAAGAAAAAAGTGACGTCCGGCCACAAGGTGGCGCTAAACATGTTCTAAAAACTTTAGACACTTATTTCTTAATTCCACCTTAACAAACAGCGTTAAGTCTGTGCCAGTCTTTGAGAGCAGCCTTCATGGTGTAAATGAGCCTTTATACATTTAGTGCTTCATGTTCACATAAAGTCATCCACCCACACTCAGTGTGTCTGAAGGTGAAACACGTTCAGATACACTCACAGCTAAGATGCAGGATTCAGTTTCACAAACAGCAGTCGGTGTGTTGAAGTTAAAAAAACACAGAAATTCATCTTCAGTGTGAGATTTTTACATTTTGTACAATTTCAAATATCATGCAGCGCACTGGGATTTCTTTTGGACGTGATTTTAAACATCCAAAGACTCGATGGAACGACAGAGACAGAGATGATGTCTTTAACAATTTAGCCTCAAAGTGGCCTTTAAAGGCTCATTTCACCCAAAATAATAAACTCTAAGCAGAATTTGTTGAGACAGTTTCTTTTGAGACAAAACAGCTGAGTTTTTAAAGTTTATTTATTCTGCTGCTTCTTATTTTTAAAATCATTCATAGACTTTTACAGTGGTAGATTTTTCTGTTGATGCTAAAGATGATCAAAATGAGGTTCATGTATGTAAAAGCAGTCACTGAGTAAATAACTGTGACCTGAGATTTTAGACTTTTTTTCTTATGAGGATGAAAAAAGTTCAAACTTTACTTCTCAAAATTTCTTCAGTCAAACAAACAAACACAACTTTGATTTTGCAGCAGTTTCTTGAACTGAGACCAGATGTTGAGTAAAGATGCTGATTATTTAACTTCAAAGTGAAAAATAAAAGAAACGAATATTTTATTGGGATTAAAACTCATTTAAATCTGACAGATCTTTGAACATCAGCTCTGGAACGACTTCTATTGTGTTAAAGTAGAAGGAAAAAAACCTCAGGTTACATGTTTTCAAAAACAACATGTTTTATTCCACACGTGGTCATAAACTCTGCATCTTAACGTCTCAGTTGGTGCTGAATCACTCTGTGCAGTGAGTGTGGGTTTAATCTGTCACTGGAAAGATGCTCCATGCAGGGTTTTCTTATGCATGCATTAGTTACTAAATATGTCACCATACAAACATTCAACAAATGACAAAATCCACATGAAAGTTGCAGGTGATGAAGCAGCACTGCAGGCAGATGTTACCTTCCAGCATCCGCACTCAGTCTGTTTTCTGACCTGCTGCAGGCAAAGACCCAGGAGGCATTTATATCTGAGCAGCTTCACAGCTGATCCCTCACATGCATCCTGATCACTGTTAGTTTGCACCAATCACAAGTCAGCAAACATGTTTTTGAGAGGCTAAAGAAAACCCTGCAGGAGTCGTCTTCAGCATGTTCTGTGCATGTTGGTGCTACATCACTGATGTGTTTGAGGTTAAAGGTCACACAGTGGCCTAAACGGAGCTGTGCAGCTTGCAGTCTGCAGGGTGGTCATGTGAGTAATGTCTGCATGTTGTAATCACTCTTCTGTCTCTGTGTTTGTGTCTCCACATCTCTGTCTTCACCTTCTTTTATCCCCCATAATAACCCACAACAGAATATTACTGAGACGTTCACTTATAATCAAACAGGGCTGTGCAATTCATGTGTTTTGTCTCGTGCTATAAATCCAATGCACCCTTTTTCCTTCCCAGTGTCCACTTTCACCCCTCTCTAAAACCTTAAATCCCTGACAGTCATGGCAGGTTTAATGTAGCACGATCAGAATTATTGCTATGATCCAAACATCCCCACATGTTGGACCACATGTGACGGGAGCTTCAACCGTGATGTGGCTTCAGTTAAGTTTGCATACGCTCATGATGGGCGGGAATGTCGTAGTAATTTGGAGCTTTTTAGGATTTCTGTGAACTGTTCTTTTTCCAGGCTGGAATGATTGTAAAGCTTAAATCTTTAATGACTTTTGAATTTGGGTCAAAAGTATTCAAACACCCAAACTAATATGTGGTTAAATATACCTTCAGGCAAGCTGCACCTCAACCAGATGCTTTTGTTACCCATGAACAAACTTCTGGCATATTTCTGACCTGATGATGGACCAATCATCCAGGAAGAAATGGGAAAGATCATTTAAATTTGTTGGTTTCCAGGCAGACATTCCTGATCTGTCTGTGGTGATCGACTCAGAGGCTGTTGACCATAATTATAACATTTTGTAAGAGATATATTGCTCCCAGTATTACACAGATATGAATTACTTGGAGAACAACATGCAATTATATACCATCATCTGATCTGATCATCAGCAGATGTAATCTTAATCTTAATCTCATTATTATCATTATTATTACTTCCTATAGTTGTAGATCCCTAAAAGTCATACGTAGATTTGGTCCACATAAATCCAGAGTGGCTCACTGAGGTGCCGTATACAAACAGCACTACTTTATGTGATGCATTTGTTGCTTGTTTTAATTTTTTGTTGTATTTTTTAGGAGCAAGAAAAAATATTGAATTATCAGCAGGTTGAAAACGACATACTGTGAACTTACATTGACACAGTCGTCCTCTCCTTACCTTTTCTTCTAGATTATGATCATCCAATTCCTCTTTTTTAATTCCCAGACTCCACTGACTTAATACAAACTCCTGTAACTCGTCCTAAACACTCATCTGCACGACAACTGTGAATATTTTTGCACGCTAAGTATCCAGATGCTTATCATTTTAAAGAAAATATTTGAACACATTCAGTTACTTAAAATATGACAGTTTGAATGTCAGCTAATACAAAACTGATCTGATACTTGCTGGTAATACTTAGACATTTGTCCAAAATGTCTCACAAAACGTAAACATCAAAGCTCAATCTGACTTATTTAAAGCTTTTTATCCTAACGACCCTCAACATTGTCAAATGACTTTCTAACCCTGACTCACAAATCCTGACTGGGTAACCTTGACAACATAACCTTTGACCTGGTAACCTTTGGTAACCCTTGTCTCTGTGTCTCTTGCTCCTTTCTTCTTACCCACCCCCTTTTTTCTTGCTAACCCAATCAAAACCCTACAAATTGCTCTAAAACACTGCTTCCTGTGGTGGCGGGGTCGGCCATCTTTGTTTTGGGCTTTTCACTGCCTATCTGCCGGGCTGCTGGTTGGTTCATTGCCTGGTTGGCCGGCATCACAGAAGGCGAGGATGTCACTGACGGCGGCGCTGTCCCCGCAGTCCAACTACCACCCAGCGTCTTCCAGAACTACGGCGAGGTCGAGGAACACGATCCGTACCGCTACTACCAGCCCAACTACCCGGCCCCTCGACCAGTGGCCCCCGATGATCCCGCACTGGCCCTGGGTGACATTGAGCTGAGGTCTCCTGGTGTCTACCGCACCTCTCGGAGTGTGAAGGAGGAGGAAGAGAAAGTCGGGTCGAAGAGACGACTAAAGAGAGGCGCCGCGTGGACTAACTGAGAGGAGTTGATTCTGATTGGGCGGCTCGGAGCTGCTATGGACTAATCAACAAGTGCCTGATGTAAAGGATTTCTTATGGACATTGTAGAGGGACGGGAAGGGATACCAGTCGGGACTATTGTAACTCATCTATGCTACGTTAAGAAAACTGTTTCAAAACAATTTACATTTTGTTTTTTTTTCATTTGTCAACAATATTGTTTGGAAAACGTCGGATCTCAAAGAGGGTTCATGTTTCACAGGTGAACTGTTCTCACAGACGGTATAACAAAGGTTCATGTAGCCACCAATGATGTTCCCCGCTGGTTTCTAACGTTTCATTTGGAATCCTGTTTGGTTTCCTGATACTGTTTAAAGAAGCAATGGATCAATCTGAGAAACCAGTGGAAATGGTCAAGGGGTCGTGACCTCTCAGTTCATAGACAGCAACACATTAAAGTACAGTGCTGAGTCAAAACTGGGCAAAAATACAGCCGTCCATTATTTTTAACTGCTTCAATAAGGATCATGGGGAGGAACAGAGTCTCTGCTAGTTAACACACAGTGAGTGGTTTATCACAGGGCTGTCGGCTGTTTGCTTCAACCAGTGGAATATTTAATCATATCCACAAGAAGGGAAATCAATACAACAAGAGTCATAACCACTTGTATAGATCCACATGTAGATATGACAAAAAAGATTAAATTGTAAAATGAACACTAGGAACACTGATGAACTTCTCATTATTCAGTCATTAACAGTTATGGTTTAACATGTACTGACCAAGATGTAAACGATCTAAACGGGCCTCAGAATGTAAATCTCTTTGAAGCAGAGTTTGATAGAGAATCTCTGCAGTCATCAGCACACAGCTGCTGGATTATCCCAGGCTTAACTTCACTGCTTTGAATTAAACACATCAAGAAATCTACGACTCCAGATACTCCATCTACCTTAATATCTGCAACATTAAACTCTGTTATTTACAAAGTAAACACAGCTTGAAACAGACTGTTGAACAAAATAAATAAAAACCTGACAAATATCTAAATGTACCACTGCTTACCTTCAGTCCCTCTGATGATAAATGGTCGCTCAGCTTTACTAATTACAGTTTGCTAAATCATACACTGCTTGCTCCCTCAGTCCTCACAACAGCAGCTGAACTGCTCTGAACTCTGCATCTACACACAGATGATCTAAACAAATGGAGCCTTAAATCACGTCCCACTTTATCATTTTTATTCTTTGTTGGTCAGCTGATTAAATAAAAAATCCAGTGGTTTTAAATAAGACTTGAAACGACTGATTTTGACCCTAAAAGTTTCAACTTTAACTGTTTACTGAGGTCATAGATCGACTGAGGCAGTTTCCCCACAGACGTCTGTTTGTCAAACGCTGCCACCTTCTGGTCATCAGAGAGAATTTAGGGTTCAAGGCTAATCAGACGTAGAAGCTACATCCTTCTTTTATATACAGTCTGTAACTGTCCCTGTGGTCGTCTTAATCAGAGACTCGTCTGTCATTTATATTTTTAACCTGCTTGGTTAAGTGCCTCCAAACGGTCCAGCAACAACTTATTTTCAAACTGTCTCCTTCATTATTTTCTCTTTAAAGCCTGTTAGTCTTAAAAGATTTTATTTCACTCTGTTGCTTCTCTGACAGAAAAAATAAAATAAACATATCTAAAAGGTTTTGATTTAAATTGCAAAGTATTTGATGAAAATGATGTAATCTGTTAGTGTGTTGGTCCTGTCCTGCATCAGTCTGATTATTACCTCCAGTGTCTTTGTTTTAAAGCCTCTCAAACTTTGCCGCCAGTTTCCAACTTCAGAACTAATATTTATGTAAAGTTCTGCATGTTTTTGTTTATTTCAGTCACCATGCAGTGGATCAGTTTCTAATCATAGAGCCATACAAACATTTTATTGTTACATATTCATATTATTTTGTAGTGTTTGAGTGCAGGTATTGTCACAGTATTAAGCTCAAACTGGTCTCTGTGTTTGGGGAGGCTGATGAAAATATAAGTTGTAAAAACCGAGATTATTTCTGTGTAAATGTATTTTGGTTCAGTCTGTCAACCCACAGCTTTACTCAGAGAAGCAAATTTAACAAACTTTAGTTGGAAAACTGTTATTTTTCACAACGCTCTCTGTTTCTTACTTGGTGTTTTTATTTAGTTATCACTTCATTTCTTTTCTTGTCTTTATATTCAGACTTTAATCCCTTTAGTCTCATTGTCTGAAAAAAATCCCAGTTATGTGGAGGACTGTGCTTTTATTCAACCTTGTGTTTGATGTGAGTTTGGCCAGAATTTGAACTTTGAACTTTCCTTCTGACTTTAGTGTTTTGAGGCCTTCAGGTCTGTGAGGAGAGCAGTTCCCTCTACACCTCTGACCAGAATGTTTAAAAAAATAAAATCAAGGAATTAATTTATTTTTTACTGGTATTGATTTCTGAGAACAATAAAACTGAAGTCCAACCATCAGTGCTGCCTGTGTGTGTGTGTTGGTTGTAAATGTGTTGCTGGTCTTGTGACTGAACTGTGAAGTCTAATTAAACTTGAAGTGAGCAGGAAGCCTGTTGGAGCTGCAGCAGCAGGAGGCTGACTGGAAACTTTCAGGTGAGTCGAAGTTTAAAATTACACACACATTATATTTGTTACCCACCAGACGATATTTAATATATTTAAGGGACAATTTACATTAAATGAAAGAAAAACTTGTGGTGATCATGAACATATGCAGATGATCTGACAAATGTTCATTTAGGACCCATAAATGTCCATAACACCAATTCTGGGATCCAATGATCAGACTCCACCCTTCCCCACCTCTGACTGCTCCCTATTCAACAATGCACCAGTCAGGTTGTAGCGCCTCCTACTGGCAGAGGGCCCACAGTCCTGTTAACACAAAGCTCAAGGTGGGATCCTGACGTCACATTCATGGTTGAGGTGAGTCTTGTTTTTCTCTTCATGGAGGTCACACTTGTTCACACTCATCCTTCCTTTATATGTTTATGTTAAATCTACACTGAGCTGGACCCCGTGCTGTGACCTACATGGCAGCCTGTGACCAGAGATGTAGCAACACGTTACACAACGATGTTAAAATGTACAAAACATCTTCAGTTTAGAGCTGACACGTTTGGGATGCTGCAGACAATTACAGATTTTGTTCATTTTGTCTGAAGACTGAAACATTTTAAATCTGACACTACATAAAAATATTAATGCAAACAAATCAATTTTCTTGCTGAACTTTGACAGAGGTCACTGATGGTGATTAGAGTCTTATCTTCAAATATTCATTATACTGGGAGAAAAAATTGTTATTGTTATTTTCTTTGTAAAAATAATAAAACAGCATTAAACTGGAATTTAAATTTAAAGGGTTAAAAATCAGAATTGTAGTTTTAGGACCAACAGACTGATGAATAAAGCAAGTAAACCAAAGTAAAGACAAGCTGCACTTTGACTTTTATTAGAACAATTTGCTGGAACTACAGAGTAATGAAGTACTTCAAGTTTTTGTGTGGATGACTTCCAACCTTACTGTACAGCACAGAGCACAGAGGGACAATATATGTAATCAATATATGATGCAGAATGAACAAGTAACAACTGTGAGCTGAGTCTGAGGCTCATGCAGGACATTTCATAGTGAGGTGTCTTTGGTTGGATTATTCAAACATTTACATCAAAGCAGGAAACTCATTTCTCACAGATGAAAGTCATTAAAAAAGAAGATGTGTACTGACTGCATTTCCAGTCATAATTACAGTAAACTGCATTGTCATCTGAAATTGGATCTTGCAGTCCGTTTGCCCAGAACCTGTCAGAGAGATCAAATCTGACATGAAACTGGACTAAACTCATAACTATTGTCACATTCATATAAATATGAGTATAAATATTTGCTGTGGTTCTTTCCCAGGTTTCTCGCCCACTTTCCCTCCTTTAGACTTTTCTCTGAGAATCATCATGCACACTAAAACAGCTTTCAAGCTTTGATGAATATGAAATCTTCCTGCTGTAAAAATGGAGAATAAAAAGAAGTCAGAGCTGACTTTCTGCTGTTTGAAACGGTTTTGTCAGCTGTTTACAGACATCACTTTGAAATGTGTGTCTATCAGGTCATATTTACTGAAGCTTCTTCCTTCATATGTTCTGAAGTTTTACAAACACCAAAGAAGAAGAGACAGGAATTCTCTGAAACAGTTTTTGTTCTGTGAGAAAAGAAACATTACAGCACAAAAAACATGAAGACAAATTGAACAAAGTGAAATGTGTCGGTCGCTGCTTTGAACATTTTTCAATCCTGATTTCTTCAAACTGACTTGTTGTAACTGAACGTCATCACAGACTGCAGATGAAGAGAGTTCAAGCACAGCTGTTCATTCAAAGAAGGATTTCTGCTTTTCTTTACATTCAGTTTGTGGGGCTGTTGGAAAATAGCTCAGCTCATGTATTGCTGATCTATCTTCCAAAACATCAACGTTTCACTTCGAAATAATAACTCTGGAATAGAAACAAACTAATGTCTCACGTTTCTGTCAGCGCTGATCCGTCCACCCATTCCCATTTATATCCTCCTGATGTCTGTTTGGCTCTCAGACCAATCCAAGAGTATCCTCTCATGTTCAGTTCATTGACAAATTTCTGTTTGAGAAGAGACACAAATATTGTCTCCAGTCATAATTCAGCACTTCTGTTGTCGTAACATCATCTTGTGAATCTGTCTGAAGGAAGAATAAATGTGATGAAACTTTTCTTCCATTGTGCAGAAATCAGAAGGAGCCAAAGAATCAATGAATATCAGCTCCTCCTGTAGCTCAGTCAGTGTTGCAGTGGAATCAGTGTTAACAAATCATTTGATTCAGTTGGATTGAATCAGAAAAATAATCTGGATAATGAGGATTACTCTCATTTTATAACATTTCTGTTATTTCAAGGTTTTGTGTTGACTTGGTTTCTAAGGATCATCTAAACTGGTTCCAGTTTGATCCTGGTTCTTTAACTGCTTTGAATTTCTCTCCTTCATGATTCAATGTGAACATCCAGTTTGCTGTATTGTAATCTATCCACCTCCCAAATCCTGCAATCATTTCCTGAATGAATTCTCTAATCTTCTCTCATCTGTTCTTGTTAATATTGATAAAGTCATTTTAGTCGATGACTCTAATTTACTTATTGATGATCCCTCTAACAACACTGCCACACAACTGATGAGCACTGCAGCATCATTTCATTGAGTGCATCATGTTAGCGGCCCCACACATAACGCTGAGCTTCCACATGTCTGACCTACTATCCAATCACAGATGTATCATCTTTGACAGGCTTACAGTCAGTGTTGTCTTCCCAGAGACAAACTGCTGTCACTCCCATGTCTTCTAATGACTGTGGACATTTTTAGATTTCTTCACTGGCAACATCAACAGTATCAGGTCAGAGTTCAAGTCTGTAGCTCTTCAACCGCCCCAAGTCTCTCATCCAGTTCTGTTGTTGGAGTTCAAACTCCTTCCTGCTGCCATCTCCCCTGACTTCTCTCTATTAGAAATCAGTCCCTTTCATTTCAGCTGACTTTCAAACAGCCAGAGTCTTTCTGAGTGGAATCAACCCTCCTTACATCCCACTGTTTTAAATCCAGTTGCTCGTCAGCTCCTTCAGATCTTTGATCAGTTCCAACCTGCTTACAGACAAACCACAGCACTGAAACAGCTTTCATGAACATTACTAACCAGATTCTTCTGCTGGGATAAAGATGAACACTCCATCTGAGTCCTGCTTGACTTCTCTGCAGCCTTCATGCTGTTGATGGTGCTCCTCTTATTAACACACTACAAACTGGCATCACTGGTGCTGCTCTCACATGGTTTTCTTCATATTATCAAACTGATACTTCACAATTCATATTAATCAATGTGTGTCCTCATCTGAGTCCCACATGCCTCCATCCTTGGACCAATTCTGTTCTCTTTATAAATGCTGCCCCAGTGACATCTGCTTAATGGTTTTAATGGGATCTCCTAGCACTGCTATGCAGATGACACCCACACTAACACTTTTCTGTCGAGCCTCTCTGGCCTCAGTGAATGCTTCTCTGTCATCATTTCATGGATTTAAACTTCCTTCATCTCAAACTGAAGTTCTGCTGTTTGGCTCAGTTTCTCTGAGGAGGTCAGTCAGTACATCGTCCCCCTCACCAGTAACATCAAATCACCTGTTAAAGACTTTGGGATCATTTTGAACCAGCAGCTGAATTTGAGCCTCACATGTCAAAGGTCACCCAGTCTTGTTTCCTTTACCTCAGAAATATTGCAAACATCAAATCTTTACTGTGATTCAATCATCTGGAACTCTGAGTTCATACTTTCATTTTCTCCTGCCTGATTATTGGAATTCACTTTTCACCTGCATTTCTCAGTCCTCCATAGTTGGTCTGCAGTTAGTGCAGAACTCAGCAGCAAGGCTGCAAACAAACCCTGGCCTGCAGTCTCATATCTCACCTATTCTTGCTTCTCTTCACTGGCTGACAGTCAAATTCAGAATCCTCTTTTAAATCCTGTTATTAACATATAAAGCTGTGCATGAACAGGCCCCTGCTTATATAGCAGAGCTTCTTGGACCTTCTCACTGCAGCCGGCCTCTCTGATCATCTAATCAGCGTCTCCCAACTGTCCCTCGCTCTGATTTGAAAACCAGAGGCCATCGTGCTTTTGAGCTTGTTGCAGCCAAACTGTGGAACAGCCTTCCTCAGACTATCAGCTCAGCTGACTGTTAACGGCTGAAACTCATTTTACAGGTTAGCTTTCTTTTCCTTTATTTTCCTCCAGAGTTTCTAACTATTGTGTTTCTGATGGAATGAATGTCTGCTGCTTTGTTTATGTGTCTGTATGTTTGCACATGTATACTTATCATCAATGTGTGGCTTTATTCAACGTATGAAGAACTTTGTAACTCACTGTCAGCTCCATCAAAGATCACACAGACATGAACAAACACACCCACCTGTTCCTCTTTGCTGTTTATCATCACCAGATCAGCTCCTTTATCCTGACAGTCTCTCCTGCTGTCAGACCAAGTTTTCCTCTCAGTGGATTTAAAGTAACAGCTGCATCCAAATCTCCTCCATCGATCAGGACACCACTTTCCTTAAAGTCAAACACATGTTTTAAAGACAGACTTTGTGTCATGTTGTATCACATTAATAAGATCTCTGATTTCAGTCTTTAGTCAAAAATCTTTGGTTCCTGTCATTTTCCTGTAAATCCTTCATTTAAACTCAGGTTTTCTCTTATTCATAATTAACTGAAACTTACATTTATACAGAAAAACTGTTACACAGCATCAAACATTTAGGATTCAAAATAAAGACACAGTCAGGTTATCACTGTGTAACACTGATGTTTTCTATTAGTTATTCAAACTTTATTACCTTCTATCTTCTCCTTCAGCTTCTTCACTTCTTCCTGTAGCTGACTGTGGTTTTTACTCAGTTTATCATAACTGCTCTGTAACTGAGTCAGGTTGGTTTTTGTGTCTTTAGAGAAAAACAGATTAAAATTCAGTTAAAATATTCTGAACATTAGGTGTGATGTTAGAATCAAGGATTCTCTCACCTTGAAGTTCATCCTGGAGCTCAGTGTGATTCTTTTTGGTGTTGTAAACGTGGTTCAGTTTGTCATATTCAGCATGAAGTCTTTTGTTTTCACTCTTGTTCAAAGCATCTGAAATATTTCAGTGAAACCAAAATAAAATAAAATAAAATAAAATAAAATGAGTGAAACATTGAACAGAAATAATCTTCTTCCTCTGCATTGTCAAATATATCAATAAGAGTCAGAAACTTGTGCAGCCGTTGTTCTTTAACATGTCCTATGGGTGGAGCTGTTAGAACTACAGGAAATCTGATGAGCTAAATACGTATCAACTGTGAACAAAAACCACTGACAAGATTCAAAATAATTGTTCTCAGTGTGGAGGAAGAAGGTGAAGAATCAAACAGCATTTTTACACCTGTAGTCAGAGATGTTCTCTATATGCTGTGAAAGAATAGATTCTGACTCATGTGACATGTGCCTGTTCTCACTGAAAATATGTCTTTTTACATTCAGTCAAAGCTGCTCTGAGGCTTCAACACTTCCTCTTTCTGCTTCTTTATAATTAATAAATGTTTCTTCCTGCAGCTTCCAGGTAGCTGTTGGTTAAGGTGACTATTTGCCCACTGCTGTTAGTGTTTCCTGCTTTCAGATGTCCTTTTGCAGGCGTCTCTATTCTCACATTATACACATTATACATGTTTCTGCTGATTCAGCATTAAGTCTGCCACACCTCCACCAGGGCCCAAAGGTCAGCTGAAGGTCATCAACTGATTTAAAACAGAAAATCAAACATTTTTTGATTTTATGAACCATCAGCCGCTGCTGCTGAAACTTAATACACCAAGTGAACTAACTAGCTGACATAATGACAGACGGCCACTGTCTAACATAGTGTGACTGCACCTGCATCAGTCTGCAGCAGATTCTGCTGCCTGTCTGCTTTGTTGATATAATCACAGAAGTGTTGAGTGAAGAGTTTGAAGGAACAACAAGAACATTCACTCCACCTCCACAACACACACAAGATATGAGCCAGGAATCATGCACACATACACACACCTGCTAATCAGTGCTAAGTAACAGACTCATGAAATACTAGAAGCTCAGTCAGCAAAACCAACTTGTTGGTCAGGCTGTACCACACAGCAGCTCATATTATTGATCAGAGAATTTAAAATGCCACCGTGCAGTTTTTATGAAGAGGGAAACTATCCTTAGAGACCAAAACTCATTTAGTCCTGAATGGAAACGTGTTTTTAATGCAGCAAAGCTGCTCATTTTAACATGGGAGTCTGTGGGGACTGACTGGCTTTCAGCATCAGCCTCCAGTGGTCATTAAAGGAACTGCAGCTTTTGGTGCTTCTGTGTTGGCTTCATGTACTTCCTGTATTTGCTGTGGCTGAAGGACACGTTCTGGTTGTGAAGCTGCATGTTTGTTGGCTGCTGGGATTCAGTATCAGTCATACATTCATTTGCAGGAGAAGTTCAGAGGTTGAATCTTATCTTACAGCATATGGACAGGATGATGATCCCAGCTAACATCAGGAGGCACAGCACTCTTAGAGCCAGTGTGGCACATCTGAAAGAGCCCTTCTGGACTGAAGGAGGACTCTGAGTCTGTGGTCCTGTTAGAAAGCAGTGTGGATGTTGGTTTGTGGTTATTTCCTGTCACTCTGTGTTTAACCCTTTGATGCATAGTGGTCACTACAGACTGTTTTCTTGTATTTGTGTCAGTGTTGATGGTCTACGTACACATAAGCCACTACACTGGACACTGATGTGTCACTCCATACCAAATACCTAATTTCAAATGTATGTTGTCCACCTAAGTGGACATGTAAAAAACTCTTTGAAAAGTAATTCACGCATGAAAGGCTTAATAGACCTGTGGTTGTGGTTGTATCAGCTTAGCTTCATAAAAGGGTCGGTAGCCCAAAAAACAAAGGAAATCTTACATCTGCACTGTGACTAAAGTGCGTAAATGAATTTCCCGTTCACAGAGCTCTACAAACTCTACAGTACATTTACTTTTATAATTTACTTACCTCCTTCCTCTGATTTAAAATGAACATAACTTTCTCTGATCTCATCTGTACTCTCGTAGATATCCACCTCCCTCTGCTCCCACTCTGCTCTGTCCTCCTGCTCCTTTCTGCTGTATCTCACCTTCGTTGATAGATCTGGTTTGGCATAAATATCTGAGGACATCGTGAGAGGACTGAGACGCAGGAGTTTAAACTGTCCTCTAACAGTCCTGCAGTACTGACCCTGGTAGATATCGAGCTGTTCTGTTCTGTTCTTGTCCAGCCTTCTGTCTACTTTCAGACAGGAAGAAGCTTTGAGGAAGTGGCAGCATGCAAAGAACCACAGACCCAAACTTTCATTTAATTAATGTGCATAAAAACCTCCAGTGTGGTGGAACCCACAAATAGAACATTTCATTGTATTTATATTTGCAAAGCCACTCAGAAACCTGTGAAAACATTTTGCATGAAACAAGAATAATTTCATTTTTCTTTGTTTAACTAAAGGTGAGTTCATGGTGAAACAAACCACAACCACATTCATACCTCATGCTCACAGTGTGCACAAAGCAGGAAATGTCTCTTTGTCAGTAACACCTTTTTCTGTTGCCTGATAGTGAAACATGTCAAACTGTTTAAGATTTCATGTGACTAAAGTTATTAAATTGTTTTTCAGTTTTTCTCAGTCCATAATTAAACATCAAAAAGTTTTCCCTACGGTACGTCACAGTGTTGTGAACAAAATATTGAGAATGACACCCAAACTACATATCAGCTTCATGTCTTATTGAACAGGACATTAAGTCAGTTTTGTAAGATAAGGTCGTTCTATGAGCAAGGTTATTAAGTGTCTGCTCAGTGGCTAATGACTTGTAACTGATTGTTAGGTTAGCCTGTTCTTTCCTCAGCTGCTTACTCAGATGCATTCCACATCCTGTTTCAAACACATTTCATCCATCAGGTGAAGTCACAGTGGCTATAGCCATCTTTTACTCCAGTAGTTTAGCCTACTTTCATATTTTGCACTATTGATTGAAGCAGTTCAGTTGTTTTGTTTTATTTTCTTTTTGTATATGGCTAGAGTACAGACAACAAGAAGTCTGAAAGAAGAAGAAGTGAAAACCTGAACAGAATCTTAATAAAATGCTCCTCTTCATCCTCACTTCATGCCTCGTCTCCTGAGCTGAAGTCAGGAGTTTAACACATGAAAACGTGCATAAACATACTTATTTTTTCTTGATATTGTCACAATTACTTATCGTCAGCAGATTAGACATGCAACCCTCTCATTGCAAAGGAACAAGAGATGGACAGCAAACACAACAGCAGCATGGTGTAAGCTATTATTATAGCAGCAGATGTTAGGCTGAAGTGTTCTAAAAATCACTTTCACTTTGATAAATAGTTTGATTACATTCTCACATAATATGAGGCTTTATTCACTCAGCGTCAAAGCCCAACAAAGTTACAGCCACTTCAAAGAAAGTTTGACTAACAACAGTGAACAGCAGCTAACAAAGGCTAACCATGGCTAACAGCAGCATGGTGTAAGCTATTATTATAGCAGCAGATGTTAGGCTGAAGTATTCTAAAAATCACTTTCACTTTGATAAATAGTTTGATTACATTCTCACATAATATTAGGCTTTATTCACTCAGCGTCAAAGCCCAACAAAGTTACAGCCACTTCAAAGAAAGCTTGATTAACAACAGTGAACAGCAGCTAGCCAAGGCTAACCACCAAGTCGGGGTTTTAGGGAGATAACACTACATGGTAATAAAATTTCTCACAGCGTGTCGTGATTGCAGCCAGAATCAGCAAATACAGCACTCCCAGGTTCACTTCAAAACCCCTGAAACGGCTTCTTTTCCCAGCTGGAAGCTTCTTCTGAGTATCATCACCTAAAGGGAAAAAAAATCAACTTTTTTTATATTACTGATTTCTTTTTAATTGAGAGTTTTAACTCTGGTTCATGCCTTAATTAAATGGATCTGCCTTATAATAATAATGACATTTCCAACAAGTTCATGTTGTATATTTGAGAATTACAGGAAATCAGGTAAAATGTTCTTTGGAGGAAATCAAGGTTGATATAATGGTGCAAAATTCTATCTTTAGTTTATTCCCACATGTATTGATTCTTCATCAGTCTCTGACAAATAAAGAAAAGGACAATATCAATAATGATAATTATGAATAATCTTATTATTATTATCTTCATAATTTGCTCACAGGAAGACTTATTTTGAGATGTTAGGTCCCAGCCAAGCAGGCATAGAGACCACTTAATGATCTCCACTGTTTGCTAGCAAAACTGTGCGTTTCTCAGCCAGTTTCTGGGTGGTTGCTGGCAGTCACAAAAAGGAGTATGTCGCAAAGACATTATGCTGCACCACAAAATTCCTAGTATTGCAACAGTTGCATGAAGACCCTTGCAGAAATAGAAACCAACTATTCAACTATTCACAAAGCTGAAAAAAGGTGTAAAGCAAACATTAAATGCAATTCAATTTGAATTCAGTTTTATTTATATAAAGCCACATCATTACAACAGTCACCTCAAGGCACTTTACATTGTAAGGCAAACACCCTACAATAATACAGAGAAACTGCAACAATCAGACGGCGCTCTGTGAGCAATCACTTTGACAACAACAGGAAGAAAAAACTCCCTTTTGACAGGAAGAAATCACAGGCAGAATCAGGAAGAGGCAGCCAGGTGATGGGAGGAAGACAGATGGTAAATAGACTGATTCTAATTTAGCATTTTTCTACTCTGAGCACTCAAACAACTTTATACAACATATTTCATTGACCCATTCACAGTTAGTATCTTGTCCAAGGAAATTTAGCATGCAGACCGGGGCAGCCAGGATTTGACCACCAACCTGTCAATTAGTAGATGACCTGCTCTACCTCCTGAGCTACATCCACCCCTAACTGCTCTAATGGGTGATGGCACTAAGAGGTTTTTAAGATGAGCTGGAGCCTGATTAAGAATTTGTATGTGATGAGCAGAAATTTAAATTTGATTAGTTTTTAGGATGTCCAGATAATAATGTAGATACAATAATACAATAATACTGATAATAATAATCACAGTAGTCCGTCCTAGATTTAATACATGCATTAACTAGTTTTTGCCATCCTTGTGACACAGGAAGATTTTTAATCTTAGACATACTGTGCAAAGGGAAGAATCAGTTTAACTCATTGGTGTGTGGCTTGATAGACAGATAAAGGTAGGTATCATCTGCACAGCAGTGGTAATGTCTGCTATGCCTTCTGATGATACTGCCTAACAGAAGCATGTATAATGTAAACAAAACTGGTCCTAACACTGAACCCTGTGGAACTCCATAATTCACTTTTGTGTATGAAGATTCTTCTTTAACATTCAACTTCAAAATAAAAGTTGAACCTTTTGAAACATACTGGCTTTAGCAACTTTAACCCTGAAGGTAAATGTTCTCTGTTTCCAGTTTGCATCACACTCGATGCAACACACTCGATCATTTCCACACAAACGTTGCAAGACCAATCTACCAGCAATAGTGTACGAAGGCCACCAATGGGTGACTAACTCGTCTCCAGGCCTGTGTCACTGAAGCCTCGAAAAAACCTATTATTATAATTGGCTCTGAAAATAGTACTTTCTGAGGTTATTTGTGCTCCACACAGTTTCTAGCAAGAGTTTGTTTTTAAACTTCTGTTGCAGCACCGAAGAGCTCCTGCTGGATGAGCCGTTAGAGCAAGGGCGTAGATTTGGTTTTGGCATTGGTGGGGATGGATGATTCAACCACCGAACCCTGCCCTGTTTCTTTTCTTTTTCCTTTTTGTCTTTGCTTCTTGATAAAAAAAAAGGAGAAATATACTTTTCTACATATGTTATTCTACATGCTTTTAAACCATTTAAAATTACAATTCATAGTTTTATATGTGAATGATATAATATTAAATTACTATTAAACAAATGACTGACTAAGTATTTTAGACTTTAGTTTACTTCAGCCATATTCCATATAAATCAGGTATCATACAAAAATAAAAATAGCTTCAAATACAGTCATGACAATAAAAGAATATGACTTTAAGGACTTAACAACATTACTTCAGTTATAGTACACCAACATCTCTGATACATTAGCACTAAGGGAACACTGAATGACCTGCTGGTTTTTGTCTATAAAACTACTCATCTAAGATTACCACAAAGTAAAAGATCTGTCAGCAAAATTATGCAACATTTTAGGCACACTATATTAACATTACTGATGAGTCACTCGTCAGTAATGTCTGTAGCGTGAGTGCATTTTTAAAACAATTTGTGCAAACTGCACTACAAGGTGGAATATTTGCAAAATCATGACTACCTCATGATATTTTGTCTCAAAAACTAACCCTATGAATATGTCAGTACCATTAGGATGAAATTATTGTGTCACCAACATTTTAACATTAGACATAATTCTAACAGCCTCTGTAAACTAATATCCTGGCTTGCTTGAGGCTGCCGTTTTCTCTGACAGTTTCACTTAAAATTAGAAATGCTACTCTGAGACTGAGATAATAGTGCTGCCTGTTGTGCAGTTAGTTTCCAAAACACGCCGTTATTCATGGTTACATACAATTTTAGACTGATGTGGGCCAAAGCCTAGCATAGCCTGTAACGTTATTATGACGGACACATTTTATGAGTGAACTTGGCTTTAAGTGACTTACAGGTTTCTTTGAAAAATACTTTCTTATATCCAGGTTCTTCCTTTTTGCTGCCATCCTCCTCTCCTCCCTGCAGGTCCTCACAGCGCAGGCTTACCGCTGCTAAAACTAAACAGAGCTCCCTGAAAGGCACAGCCAATCACATTGGCCATATTTGTCACATGACATAGGACTCCAGTAGAGAACGTAATTTAACTCTTTCTGCACCGCTGGGTGAATGAGACGGTGACAGATCGGTTTTTTTTTCTCTTTCTATCGGGTTTCTTTTTCTTTACTCGCAGAGATCAGATTATTGGTGGGGACAATTCAATAATGGCTGGATATTGGTGGGGACATGTCCCTTCCATCCATGCCAAATCTACGCCCTTGTATCAGAGTCATGCAGCACTTCCCTCCTTCATTGTAAACATTTGAAATGTTTGTTGCTTCCTACTTACCAGCTTCTTGTAACCCAACATCAGGATGCTGCTCTCCATCGTCTATCATCTGCACCTCGCTGTACTCTCTCTCTCGTCCATCACTGTGGGTCCTTCTGCTGTATTTCACTCTAAAATCTGCTGCAGCTTGAACTTCTGCAGACATCTTGGTGGGTGAAAGTATTTGACGAGGCTTCAGTGTCTGTCTGGTTTGTTTCTGAGTCGGGCAGCTTTTAATAGACATCAAACAGGAAGTAGCAGCAGACCAAACCACAAACAGAGGGGCCAACTTCATTTCTGCTTTGCAGTGTGGTTAGAAAACTTTTTTACTGACAGTTCATTAAAATAGAAAAAAGAACCTAAAAAGTTATTTATAAATTTTACTGTCTGTTATAACACAGAAATAGTAACTCAGCAGCAATAATCTGCACATAATGCCTTTTTCATGAGTCCTCCTGGTTTCATGACTCTGTGCACATCATAAGTACATAGAAGCACATAAGTGTCACAGGAAACATGAGGTTGGGCACTGTGTCACTGCTGTGTTTCCCTCAGCACAGACTGGCCACCACAGCCTCTTCAGGTCACACACTTTATTTTCCAGCACACACATGAAATGTTTCTGACTGAGCTGCTCTGCTGTTGAGTCCGACTGAGTGAAATGTGTTTTATTGGGTTTAGTTCCAGCTTGTCCCAACCGCTCCACAGTGAGCTTATCCACTTACTGCATCTGTCTTCAGGTCTGAGTACACCACCAAAATAGAGATGCAGTCACTCTGTTTTTCAACTGAAGCTTGTCGTGTTCACAATTTTAGAAGGAATTTCAGGAGAAAATATCTGTGTATTAAAAAGATTTCATTTGCTTTTGCAGTTAAAATTGCAAGGTTACAGCACTGGATCGTGATGTGATACCACAGTCAGCCTCACACCAAGGATGACCCTCAGAGCGGGCCGTACAGTTTTATACTACAAGGAGAACATGTATTATTATGACTATGTTCTTCCAGAAGCGGCGTGGCAGTCTGCTACAGTCTGCTACAAGAGTTGGGGAATGGCTGCCATTCCCCAACTCTCTGTGAATGGGACTCATGGCCATTGATCAGTGTTCTTTGATCAGTGGGTTTTGGTCAGTGATTGTTGATCAATGGTCATGGGAATTTGCATAATTATGATTAAGGAACTGACCTCACAGCCCATTGTTCCTTCAGTGGGCTGGTTTCAGTCATTATGCAAATGTACTGTTGATAAGGTTTGGGGAAACCTGCAGTCAGCTGAGACTGAAGAAGTCACTTGGATGAGTGACGAAACGTTTCTCCCACAAAACGCTACGTCCAGATGAACAGATTCAACTTTTGGAGATCTCCAAGAAAACACTTTTCTGTTGTAACAAGCTGGCGTTGGCGATATCAATCCCCGCGCATGTATGCTCGGACGAGTACTGCCGAGGGGACCCGGCTTATAAAGTGTAATGTTGCTGACGGCGAATAAAGGTCTGTTATTGGATTTAACCGACTGGCTACGGGTATTTCAACTAACCTCCACAGCACATGCCCGCTGGACCTGCTAGCCGCTCCTGCCTCGCCAGACTGCTGTTACAACCTTTTAAAACTGATTGTTTTTATTCTGGGTTTGTTTTTATCTTTACTGGCCTGTGCAAGATTAGTCGGGCAATGTGCAATCCCTGAGATGGGCTCTTACCTTAGGGGAGATTAGGCCTCGTAGAGGTGCTCCATGTGGATTATTGCTTTGCCAATTATTGCCTGAACTAAAACACTTAGTGGATGTGATAAGTGTTCTGTTGGGCTCGCATTTATTTGTGGTGGACTTGGTTCTTTTAAAGCAACGAGCATCTGGAGCTGCCAGGGGAGAGCAAGCCATCAGGTGATAGTTGCATTGCTGGGAGGTTGCACCAGTAAGAGTATATTGTGGTCCTTAGCGACCTTTTTATTGTGATGTTTTAGGCCTATTGCAAACCCTTTGTGTTTTCTTTTAAAATAAACTTTAATGTATCTGGCTGATATTGACCCTCTTGTCCCGTTTATTCTGGACTCGTTCCTGCAAGAGCTTTGGGCCTGAAAGTTTGCACGAGTAGTATAGAGGCCCCTAGCGGTTACTCGGTGGCTTTTACTCACTACACACATAAGCACCAGATTTCCCTCAATTATCCTGATTCATCTTGTTACAGTTCACCTGGTGAAGGGCACATTCTCAAAGGCTTCTTTTTGCCCAGGGCATTTCAGCATGACACTCTTTGATTACCTCTCCATCAGAGAATGGCTTTGTTTTTGTTGTTTGTGATTTTGTGGGAAGTCACAAAGCTGCTCTTGACTGACCTGATAGATGTACGCTGGATTTGAAACCATGTTGGAAAGATTTGTGAGAGCTGCTGTGTTCAGGGTGTAAACAGCTGGTACAGACTCCACCCCCCACACAACCCTGACTTGGATCAGTGTGTCATAGTCCGTGGCTCTATGTCTGAGGAGTGTCTGATGCCCTGGTGGCCACACCCCCAGGCTGGGCCATCACCATCACACCTGCGTCCCATTCCAAGAGATTGCCAGGAGGACTATTTAACCCTGTGCTGACGGATGCTCCAAGCCAGTCCGTTAGTCACCCCTCAGTGGTAACTAGGCTCCCCGCAAAGCTTTGTGTATATCAAGTGTTGCATGACCTGTGTTAAGGGGCAGAGATAGCTCAGTAGGTAGGGTAGCGTGGTCGCCCTGTGATCGGGAGGTTGGGGGTTCAAATCCACTGAACGGCTACCCTGAGGTACCCCTGAGCAAAGTACCGTCCCTACACACTGCTCCCCCCCATGGGGATCAATAAAGTGCACATTATTATTAATATTACAATATCATTAATGTTATTAATTCTGCCTCCGTGTGCCCAGGTTACTATCCGGCATTTGGCGTATTAAGTTTGCTGTTGGGTCCCGCTTGTGTGCTTGATCTGCGGTTCATGACACAGTGATTATTCTTGTGGAATAAATACTTGAATGAACAGTAAAAACTTTATCCCACCTTAATAGATCCATCACTAATGCACTAAACTCTTTAGTAGGAATTGGGAGCGTCCCCCCAGAACTGTTTCCTGTTGTCTCATCAGCCATCTGTGTATAAAGTGCTGTCTCTTTGAGACATCCGTTATGTCCCCTGTGTGTCCCTCTGTGATCTCCAGCTCTCTCTTGTTCCTTATATATCTTGTGTTTGGATGTTAAAGACTTTTTCTTCTGGAATACCCCGAGTCCTGCATTCGACCCCTCCCCTCTCTTCCACACCTTCTTGTGACAGTTGTGTTGACTGGATGTCAAATAGAAGCGAAGACGAAACATTTTGTGACTAAGAATAATATGAAACCATTTTTAGATGTTGAGGCCTCTTTCAGCATTTAAATATAAATTCCGTAGTACAAGGTTTTTAAATATGTGGATGTGCAATATTTTCATTTAATATTAACATTTCATATCATCATGAAATGTCACCACAGGGGGGCAGCATAGTCAGGAAGTGTTAGTGTAGCTGTGCACGCCTATAGTAAGAAACAAGAAGACTGATGAAAGAAAAAAAAGCTTCTTCCACTGGTGTAACACAGTGATGGGCAGAAACGCGTTACTGTAATTAGATTACTCTTTTCAATTAACTTGACCAACACTGGTAACACACAGGTTTTATATGAAGTCACACTAACTAACCAGCAGTAACCCACATTTGATCAAACTGCTTTTATACAAATGTAAGTAAGTAAGTAAGTAAGTAAAATTTATTTATATAGCACATTTCACAGATAAAAATCACAAAGTGCTTCACAATAAGATCAGACATACAGGTTAAAATTAATTAAAAGCCCGTTTGTATAAAAATGTCTTCAGCTGCTTTTTAAAGGAGTCAGTAGAGTCTAGACAGCGTAAGGACAACGGCAGGGAGTTCCACAGCCTAGGTGCCAGTGCCTGAAAAGCCCGATCCCCACGTGTTTTAAACCTAGTACGTGGGACCACCAGTAGCCTCTGACCTGAAGACCTAAGTGCTCGGGATGAAGCATGAGGTTTCAACAGGTCAGAGATATACTGGGGAGCTTCACCGTGCAGAGCTCTAAAAGTTACAACTAAAATTTTAAAATGAACCCTAAAATTTACTGGCAACCAATGAAGAGAAGCCAAAACTGGAGTAATGTGAGACCTCTTGTTTGTACCAGTTAAAAGTCTTGCCGCTGCATTCTGTACAGACTGAAGGCGATCCAGAGCTGATTTGTTGAGACACGTAAAAGACCGTTACAATAATCCAAACGAGAAGAGATAAAAGCATGAATAATCATCTCAAGTTCTGTCTTTGACACCAGCAGTCTGAGTTTAGAAATGTTTCTTAAATGATAAAAACAGTTCCGGACAAGTTGTTTAGAGTGTTTCTCAAGAGACATTGAACTGTCAAATATAACACCTAAGTTTCTGAGACTCGACTGAAATGAAGGGTCTAAAAACTGATATGCTGCTGAATTTCTGAGAGCATGTGATCAGGTGCAATAATCAAGGTTTCTGTTTTATCTGCATTTAACTGGAGGAAATTGTCATTTAACCATTGTTTGATTTCTGACAGACAATTATTTAAACAAGACAATTTATAAAACTCAGAAGCTTTGAAAGAACAGTATAACTGAATGTCATCAGCATAGAGATGATAAGAAATATTACTGTAACGTTTGATAATTTGGCCTAGAGGGAGGATATACAGCAAAAAGAGAATAGGACCTAAAACAGATCCTTGAGGTGCCCCAGAAGGCAGAACTGAGGTTTCAGACAACACATGATTGATACAGACAGTAAAGGATCTCTCAGACAGATACGACATAAACCATTTCAAAACAACACCAGTAATCCCGAACAAATCCTTCAGCCTATTTATCATGATGCTGTGATCAACAGTATCAAAAGCAGAGCTGAGATCCAACAGAACCAGAACGGTGTACTCTCCAGAGTCTGCTGCCATCAAAATGTCACTAGATACTTTAAGCAAAGCGGTTTCAGTGGAGTGCAATTTGCGGAAACCAGACTGGAAAATGTCCAGAACATTGTTCTTCTCCAAAAAGTTGTTAAGTTGTTCTGCAACAGTTTTTTCCAAGATCTTTGACACCAATGGTAATTTTGATATTGGCCTGTAACTGCTTGGAAGAGATGGGTCCAAATTTGGTTTCTTTAATACTGGTTCAACAATAGCTTGTTTAAAATAGCTGGGAACTGAGCCAGTATAAAGAGAAGTATTAATTATTTCCAGAATACAGGGGCCAATAGAGTCAAACACACTAATGAAAAATGATGGAGGAAGTACATCAAGGTGGCTTGAAGTCAGTTTCATCTGACCAAGCAGAGCACTGATGTCCTGTAAGGTAACAGGAGTAAAAGAGGACCAGGTGTTAGAGGTAAGCAACGTGTCAGTGTGATACTGAGAGGATGATGGAGAAATATTGGACCTGATGGCAGTGACCTTATTAACAAAATGGTTTAAAAACTCATTACAATCAGATCTAGTATAGACTGGTACATGAGGAACATCAGGAGAGACAATGTTCTTAATTGTATCAAACAATACTCTGGGATTTTTCTTTTTTGAAGCTATTAGATTAGCAAAATATTCAGTTCTGGCATTTTTTATCATGTCATTAAGTAAGAAAATGGATTCCTTGAGATGTACCCTATGGACCTCAAGCTTGGAAGCCTTCCATAAACGTTCTAATTTGCGACAATATCTCCTAAAATTTCGAATATTTTCATTTATCCAAGGACAGAAATTTGAAGAATGGACAACAGTTAGTTTCAGAGGTGCCACCGTATCTAAAATAGATTTACATTGATTGTTAAAAGACAAAATAAGTGAATCCATATCATTTTGAGCCATGCGAGGGTCAAACATGGCAGAGAACCTTCCAGCAGCATCCTGGTTTATAATCCGCCTTTGGATCATCAATTTAGGAGGTGAAGGATCCACGTAAAATGACAAATTAAAGAATATGCAGCTATGGTCACTCACATGGACATCCTCCACACATACATCATGTATATTTAAACCCAGGGAGAAAACAAGGTCCAGTGTGTGGCCCTTTGTATGTGTGGGGCCAGAAACATGCTGCATAAATTTAAAAGACTCAGTGATAGTGATGAGCTCAGCAGCAGTGTTACAGGAAGCGTCATCAATATGAAGGTTGAAGTCTCCCAATATTACAACCTTCTCCAATTTAATGATCGATGTCAGAAGGTCGTTAAATTCAGTTAGAAAGACCCCGGCAGGTCCAGGAGGTCGATATATTAAAATACAGTAAAAGGTTTTCAGAGAACCGACCTTCATCATCTGTGACTCAAATGAAGAAAAGAAGTCCGAGGTCATCAGATTGCATGTGAGTCTGTCCTGGTAAACAACAGCAAGTCCTCCACCACGTCCTGACAGACGCGAAGTTCCAATGACAGAACAGCCAGACGGGCAGATTTCATTCAAGTGGACATAATCCTTATTTTGCTGCCACGTCTCAGTCAGACACATCAAATCTAGAGACTCTTTAATAAAAAGATCATTTAGAATAAATGATTTGTTCGTTATAGAGCGAACGTTAAGCAGGGCGAACCGAATTGATGACAGTTTATCTGCGAAATCTACAGCTGACTGCAGCGGCGCTTGAATTAGACACCTGTGCACACCTGTGGTCCTGCCGGGCAGGGCGGCGACTCCAGAGTTGGGAAAAATGATGTGAGGATGTAAAAGGAGCGTTTTGATTATTTATGAATGTATTGTTTTAATATCACAATAATGGGGGAGGGGCCACCAGACCTGTCCACACTGGCTGATTAACAAAAATATGAACACCAGACGAGGGTTACACATTTTCATCATTTTCTTCCTGTGACTGAAAATCTCTTTGATTATTTCTGATATCATCTGCACTCTCGTAGGTGTGCATGTCCACCTCTTACACTCTGATGACTCTTCCTTCACCTTTCTGCTCAGATGGCTGAGTCAGAGCTGTGCTTTACTGACAGTTACTGCTCTGTTCACTGTGCTTGGACTGATGCTGTCACAGTCCTCGGTCTATGACCCAGTTTTTTTCTTTTGGACTTGTTATTTATTTCTTGAAAGTAAAAGATAATTATTTTCTTGTTCCTGATTTTCTTTTCTTTTTTTCTCCTCAGTCTGTCATGTCCCCATGTCTGTTTAGCCACAGTCCAAGTGTCAATTTCACGTATTGTCATCTGAGTCTCAGTGTGTTTTTGTTACTTCCTGTTTTATTTTGATAGTCTCCCATCTTGTGAGTGTTATTTTCATGGTCATGTGTCATCAGTCAGATTCTGTTCAGCAGTGTTACCCAGGTGTGTCCACTCTGCACTAATCTCCTCCTGAGTATATATTGGCTGTGTCTCAATCCAGCGACCGCACGCTTTGTAGTAGGCGCACTACGCTTATAAAACATATAACCAATTACAGCAATATGATACAGCAAACACAGCAGTACTACTAATCGAAAATACTCAAAGCTTTATGTAACTGAAACAAACATGGACAAGAGAGAGAGTGCAGGACAGACAGACAGGTGACAGTCTCAGGTGTACACACTGCTACAAAACAGCACAAGAGAAGGAGGATTTAGTGTTTGTGTTATTACGAGTGCTAAACAAGAAGAGTTCCCAGATGGTCCAGTGGACACATGTGTGACTCCTGTGATTAAAGCATCTTTCTTTCAGCTTAACGAGTGAACCGTCAGCTCGTTCAAACACACGTTAAAGTGCGTTTGGCTCGACACCACCGAACAGGCAGAAACAAGTTTAATATTCAGAAACCTAAAGTATGTATCAGCAGCAGAATGGAGCTAAAAATAAATGTTTGTTTCAGTTCTATGAAGCTTTGAGTATTTTGGATTAGTAGCACTGCTGTGTTTGTTGCATCATATTGCTGTAATTGTTTATATGCTTTATATATTCTGAGGTAAGTTGATCTATAGTGTTACATCATATTCTATAAGGATGTTATGTGTTTGTAGACTTTCTGCCCAGTTTGACCCATTTAGCAGAAGTCAGCCTGTTTAAGGCTCTGATATCTATTCTGTATGACTTAAAGCAGTTATGACATGGTCTGATTTTCTCACCCAATAAAGGAACATTTCATATATCAGTCTGATCTTCATTCTATCAGAAACAGTTTTCACAGCTCGTACATTTTCTTTTTTACACACATATATGTAAGCATTGAGCCAAATTTAGTAATGCCAACATTTTAAAGGAACAATATTTGTCTCTTGTGTATAATACATCTGTATATACACTGTCACAGATACTTGTCTTTGAGTGAAGATTTAAGGTGATAGGAAATATAGGTCGTGTCCAAATTCATGCGCTGCATCCTCCTGAGGTCGCATTTGTAGACAGATTACGTCACAGCGACGCGCCGAAGGCTGTCCAAATTCGTAGACTCCTCCGAATGCAGCCAACAAATGCGTCCTCCTTTTCCCGAATTTGAAGGATGGGTCGGTGTGTCCTTCGTGGCCCACCATATCCCAGAATTCATAGCGCGCCCAGCCAAACTCAGTTTCCGCAATGGCGGCCGCTACAAAGTTTTAAAATTACTCTTATTAATCTTTCTGGGTCACAAAATAAACTTTTAACATATTTTCAGGCGAGAATGTAGCTGTGGAAACTTCAAATATCTGCTCGGTTTATCAAGACATCACATATTTGCAAAAGTGCTTCGACGTTTTCGGAGACGTCTGTTACCCACCAGCTCGATAGCTGACCGAGAGCTCGAGGGTCACTGAAGCCGCCGAGAACGGCACAACTCCCGGCACATCATTTTCAGATCACCGCGGACTTTCGCTACTCAGGTTAAACGTAATATATAAGTCACTTAGACAACCTAAAAATGATATTGTTTGGCTTTTTTCAGTGTTTTATTTGTTCGTGAGTAAATCGGTTTGGCTGAGATTAAAATTATTAGATTAGATTAGATAAAATAAAACTTTATTAATCCATCGGGTGGGTTCCTCCTTGGTTTTCACACAGCTGAATAAACGTCAAAAAGAAAACTGATTAAACAGAAGTGTGAGATGGTCGAGAGTTTACTCCAGTGTCCTGTTATATTTTAGATAGCAAGGAGCAGACGGCCGAGTTTATTAAACTCCACCGAGACAGCGGTGACGTTAATCAGAAGGCTAGACCGTCCAATTTCACAGCCGTTTACTTCCGGCCTACCCGACCTTCATGGGCTGCATCCTCCTGAGGACCCGGCCTTCGCGGTCTACGTGGGCCGGGTCCTCAGGAGGATGCAGCCCATGAATTTGGACACAACAATAAATAACTGCAACTTGAGTCTTTACTGAAGCTCATTTGACACAGAGTTCACTGTTGTAATATATCATACTAATAGAATAAGAAATATAATATTGGCCATATTATATTTACATTACCACAGTGAGATGACTTTAGTCTCATGAATAACATGAGCTAATTATTATTTACTAACTAATCTTAAAATGACTGTTCAGTACAGAAATGCAGCCCAACAATCATGTTTTACAGTCCCGTGGTCTCAGCCTCAGATACTCAACTAATCAAAGTCATGTCATAAAAAAAATGAATGAACAAAAAAACATTTTTTCTCCTTCATTTCTGTCAAACAATGCTATATGAAACGTATCTCGCGGTTAGTATCGTGGTTGCTAGGCAACCTGAGCAGCGCGACGAAGGCTAGACCGTCCCATTTCACAAGCCTCTCACTTCCACACTTGTCGTAGTTCGTAGTACCCGCTGTACGTAGTCCGCGAAGTGTGCGTACTATGAAGTGTGCGGTCGCTGGATTGGGATGCAGCCAGTGAGACAGGGCCCCAGACCAGTGTTGCCAACTTAGCGACTTTGTCGCTATATTTAGCGAGTTTTCAGACCCCCTAGCGACTTTTTTTCTTAAAAAAGTCGCTAAAAAAAGACGTGAAAGCACGTATCGCTTTTACTCTCAACAAGCAGCGGGTGCTGTAACACAGTCAGTTCTTCTTTTACTCTTTTACTCATATGCTGTTTTGTAGATCACAAGGTTTAAAACTACTTATAAACACACACACACAAAGTAACTCCACCAGAGTGCCTATTTCGGTCACTTTTGCGGTCCAAGCCCGGGTGAAGGAGCAGGGTTGGAATTGTGACATTAAAAAAACAATAATTGCTAAAAGAAATTTAATTTGTAGTTCTAAATAAACTCTAAATGCATTTAGGACGTTTTTTACTCACTTTATGTCTCTTCCACGATGTTATTTCTCTCTCCAACAACATAGGTTACAATTATATTAGCATGACCAATTATGCAAATTAGGTGATGACGTCATTTAGCGACTTCTAGCGACTTTTAGGACAACCAATAGCGATTTTCCTTACTGAGGAGTTGGCAACACTGCCCCAGACTTCAAATTGGGGACATGAACTGCGCATTTGTCAACCGCATTTGGAGTACACTTCGAATTGGGACAGCTGTCGTCGCGTCGCTGTGACGTAATCGGTCTGCAAATGCGCACTACAAACCGTGCGGTCGCTGAATTGGGACACAGCCATGAAGTTTCATGAAGCACTTAAGCTTCCCATCCAACTGGCCCACTTATGAGCTGGTGCTGAGCTGCAGCACAGAGCCTGGGGTGAAAACAAACCTGAGACTCTGCAGTACCTTTTACTGCTGCTAGTTTTTCTGTCCTGACAGATGTGATGATCTGATCAGTGCTCTGTGATGTGCTGGAGCATGAAAGTGTTTGCAGACTTCAGATTGGTCACTGATGATGTCAGATGTCCTGTGGTTGTTTTTCTAAATGTGTTCAGAAATGTGGGAAACAATTCAAATACCCTGAAATATCTAAAGATTCAACGTTCTAACATGGAAGTATTTCCTCACCAGTTTCCACTTTAGGCACTGAAAAGACATATTAGACACCAGTTATTTATTTTGTGATTTATATAAATATACTTCATATAAACAGTCAACATGCAGTAAAATAAATATCTAAATATGTATTTGTATCTATTATTTCACATCCACTAATCTGAAAAATAATGATGCTGCTCTATGTTCACTGTATCTCAGCACCTGTTTGTGTCACTTCTTCTGATGCTGCAGACCGCTGTGTTTATTTTATATTTGAATTGGCCTTTTATAGTTTTCTTCTACTGTTTCTATTTTGTTATTCCCATCCAAGAAAGACATGGTACAGAGAGAGTGGAGCTGCCTGTAGCTGTCTGTGGTGCTGAAGCTTTCAAACATTTCATACCAACACTGACTACAACTGTCACCACAGGGGGGCAGCATAGAGCCAGAGAGTGTTAGTGTAGCTGTTCACCCCTATAGTAAGAAACAAGAAGACTGATGAAGGAAAAGCTTCTTCCACTGGTGTAACACAGGTTTGTATGAAGTCACACTAACTAACCAGCAGTAACCCACATTTGATCAAAGCAGGGGCAGAACTTTAATAACAGGTTATAATGTGTCATCACAGTTGTTGTCAATCCAAACACACTTTCTGATTTTTGCTGTTTATTGTAAAAGAACAACACAGTTGTCGGATGACTTAATGCTTTAACACAAAAACAACTATACAAATGTGAATTCTGTGCAGACTAGATGCTGACTCACTGCACCATCTTGTGGTACAAAGTGGTATTACATGAGTGTACAGGCTGGTATTAGCTGCTTAGAGGACGCTAACTTCAGTTCATATATAGATGTGTTGAACATGACGTCAGAGCTGTTTTCTTGATATTCTGTTGATGATTTTTTTTAAAGTTTTTAAAAGTTTTAAAGTGATTCACTTTAAACTGGCACTTAAGGTGGTGCTGAAAAAAGTTCAACACCAACAAAATAAAGAAATAACATATTCATATTCAGGACTGCAAACCGAGCAGCATCACTGACTTTCAGCTTGTTGTGTTTGTGGATATATGACTGACTTTAATTATCCATAAAATCATCACATTCTCTGTAAGATTAAACTCAACTATATATATATTTAGAAGTAGAGACTTTAAAACCAAGTAAACGCTGAAAGTACAAACGTCACTAATGTCACATAACTTTGCCGACATGTGGCCAACAGTAATGTTTTAATGTTCTTCATTATTAAACATTTGCGCATAAATAAGTGACATAATATTCAGTACTTACTTTTGAAAGTTTACTCCTTGGCCGCTCCGCTTCCACCTTTTTTTTTTTCGGCATAATTATCCACACCCACCGCCGTGCTATGAAGTCTGGGATATGTTGGGCCATGAAGTCTACACCACAACATCCTTAAAATTCAGGGAAATGAAGGACACATTTGAGGGCCGCATTTCGAGCAGCCTTTCAATTGGAACAGCCTTCGGCGCGTCGCGGTGACGTAATCGGCCTTAAAATGCGGCCGTTAAGGCTGCAGACCATGAATTGGGTTACAGCCCTTATGAGCATCCTTCCCCTGAATTCGTACACAGCATGTGTCTGTAAGTTCAGTCTGTTTCCTGTTTTACTTTGAAAGTCTGTGTCTCATGTTAATGTGTCTGGTTTTGCTTCCTTTGTCTCGTTAGGCCTCATTTCCCTCCTGTTTCCCATTCCCTGAATGCTCCCTCTGTGTATTTAAGCCCTGTGTTTCTCTGTGTCCATGTTGTGATCTACCCTCATCTTGCTGTGTGTTCTGTCTGTGTGTGTAAGTTTATTTGGAAGTTTGTTACTTTTTGAGTTCAGCATTAAAGCTGTTTTTTAAGTTCACGTTTTGTCACCGGAGTCTGCACTTTGGGTCCTTTTCCTGCCTGCAGACAGACTTCGCATGACAGGTTTAACATGCAGGGATCCATGAAAACAGAATTTATTAAATTTAACGGACTTAGAAGTTAGCAGGAAGTTAGCTTGCTTCCACCTAAGCATGATATAGCATGTTCTGACTGAGAGATGTCTTAAAAAATTCAAACGCACAGCTCTGTTATCACTTCCAACATAAATGAAGACAGAAAACTAAACAGCAGTGACGTTTGTAGGGTTACTGAAGTTGGGCTAGCTGGTATATAATGATGTGCTACGTGATCGCAACAACACAGCTATGTTAGCATAGAATAGAGCAGCTGCCAGAGAATTCAACATTAATGAATCAATGGTACTGAAGTGGAGGAAGCAAGAAGTATGAGTTGAGTAAAGTTTGACTTATCTGACTGTTCAACACGTTCTCACTCCCAACTCGTCAAATGTGTGACGCATGGTCAGGCTCCCTCTGCTTCACTTATCGACGCGCAGGGTACCCCCCTCGTGTCGAGAATTGACGCGAAGGGTCCTCCTACTGAATACTATAATATTGAATATTTTAGACATGCACAATGTCAAAAAACAATTCTCTTTTCTTTCTGCTAAAGTCAAAATCACACCGTTCAACAAGGCGTGCTATTTTAAATCAAATGAGAGACAAACAACGTTATTTCTTACTCTTAAAGAGGCCTACAGTGCGTATTTCTTTTCTTGTAAAAGAGGAAGTAAGAAGAGGAAGTTGACCGCACCCTCTCACTCTTGGCTGAATCAATCTCTGGTGGTACGACTTTAATAAAAACCCAAATAATTTTAACTACACAGCCCAGCCAATGCTGACAAGAATCACATCCAACAGAGTCAAATCTCTCCTTCAGAAACAGATCTTCTCTCAGCAATTTCAGTCAACTCTCTAAACTGCCTTAAACAATATCCAAGAAACTCGGGGAGGTGCTCCTCAATCATATCTGCCGAGAGTACGAGCATATAATAATTATTCTGTGTTTCTCCCTGAACTAGACCTATCACATGAATTCCTTTGTGGAGATTAATCAACTCTAATCTTACAGACGAACAATATACCATACTTCTTCATCAACAGGAGAACTAGGCCTCATCCGATCATCTGATCTGCTCCTAAAAAGCCAAGGAATAACCACGTGAATTACCCCGTGAATTCTCTCGGTGTCTGCCGAGAGAAAAACAATATGACACAGTATCATTTACTGTAAAAATTCTCACTCCTCTAAATAACCGTGCTGTGCCAAAACTTGAGCCAAACCTTCCTACAGTTCTACACAAGCAGCCAGAAAACTGGGAAACTCTAGCTCAGTTAAAAGCTCTGCTCTTGAAAAATTAAACTCTCTGTCCAGTGTTTCATAACAAACCAACACCTCCACTAGCACCTCTCCTGGCTCTCCATGAATTACTGGCGTCAGCAGAATAGTGAAAGTAAAGCCAGTTAACTGACTCGGATCAACTGTAACAAGAGAGCCGGATCTCTTTTTCTTTTTTTTTTTTGACAAGAAACTCACTCAAAAAATTCTACAAATTCTCTGCACTCAGAAGGAGGCTCACAGCTTTATTTATTACTCTGTTTCTGGTTTGATTAAAATAACTCTTGTGTTAGAATCACCCTGTCCAGTGATACTGTATTTCAAAATCATCAAATGCGCGCTCACAGAAGCCGGAAAATGCACGAGCAGCCTCCCGGGGGTCCTCTCGTGGCCTCTCACTGTACATTACCAAGCACCTAAATATGAGGAAACAACGAAACAAAAAGCTATATAGATCTGACCATCTTATTTCTGCAGTCACTGTAAAACCATAATGGGTCTCTGGCGTTTCACCACGACATATGCAGAAGATAAAGAAGATCCCCCGTACGTGAAATTTCAATTTGGCACCATCCCGAAAAGAGCATGCCTTTTACTCAAAATTAAACTTTAATTACTACACCTCGTTTAATCAACGTGCTTGTTACATTGAACCTAAAAGGAGAAGTAACCGCACCCAAGTTTTTTAACTGCGCACTTTGGCCAGAAAGAAGAGAAAGGAAAAAGAGACTTCAAAGCCTCTCTCACACACAGCCTGCAGCCGGTGTTCCAGATCAACTGGCGTTGGTCGAACAGATGTGTGGCAGTCTTGCATTTCAGGAGCTGCTACCGACAAACCAGCAAAAAAAAAAAAACGCCAAATGTGTCATCTGTGACACTTGTGAGGTTATCTCAAACACACTCCGTCAGTCTTGATGCTGTTGAACAACAAAATGTTTAAAAATGTGGCGAGTTTACCTGGTGATATCCTCATGCGTGACGCGATCGCGAAAACAGCAAACAATTAACACCACGCCGGTGTTGTTCACAGGACAGCAAGAGTAAACGATCGGGAGACTCTTGCCGTCGTTATCGTTCCCCTCGCACGTTTTATTTCTCCAGTTTCAGCGTTTTTGCTTCACAACTAAAGCGTGCAGTTTACTTTGTGTGCACTAACATGGACTCGAGTCAACCAGCGCCACCTCTGGCCAAGTGCCACAGCCTACAGCCAGATCAACTTGTGACACACATCTTGTTAAGAGATTTTTCAGGATTTTGGGATTTTTATTATGTTATGTTTAAAAGTACGTTTCTTTATCTAAATGTGTTTGCTCTTTCAGTATTCAGCTTAAATGGGGAAGTCACACTCTGTGCAGACTCCTAAATGGGGAAGTTACTCTGTGCTCCACAGGAAGCCTGCACGGGTCTATTTTATCTCTTCCTGTATCTCTGTGAATAAAGACTGTTTTTTTTTTACTGCAGGGTGCGAGTCTCCCTGAGTCTCACCCGTGTACACGTTAAACCTGTCTGAGCGTTTTTATTCTGACCTGAGTTGCAATACAGGAAAACTCCTGACATTTCTTGGTCCTTCGAGCCGGATGGGACACAGCACTTTTGTGTGACCCCACAGGACAGCCTCATCGAGTCCTGACGTCGTGAGAAGCCCGCGCTGAAGTCTGTCGACAGCTCCTGTCCAGGTACAGGATAAAGTCCAGAGACGTGAATTCGGGTTCTGGCCGGCGTTCTTATAAGTGGTCCACGGCGGTGGGGGTCGATGAGGCAGACCTGAGAGACCGGCAGTGAATCAGCAACCAGGTGAATATTAACACTCTGACACCTCGCGTAAAACGTCTAGGCTCGGCTCGCCCAGAGGGGCTGGTAGCATCTTAAAATAAAATAGAGCTCGTCTGGGACTGGTAGCTCCCCCGTAGTGGGTAAAGGTAGCGCGCACATAAAGGTATTGTTTTGTTTTTGTGTTGTTTTATTTTTGTTGGTGGAATAAGTTGATTTTACAGCACAATAAGGAGGCTGAACTATTCCACTAATTTGTTTACTGTTGGCCACCCAAGTACTGGTGAAAAGAGAGAAACAGGTCGTGTTGACACCGCTTTCAAGAATAGCTTGAAAGTAGAAGGCCGTGTCAACTACCTCTCTCGATTCTCGTGCCAGAGAAGGTGCCGCAGTTGTGTAGTTGTAAAGTATTAAAATTAAAAGGATTAAAATGGGTAACGAAGCTTCAAAAGTCACTGCTGACGAGCAGTGGTTAGAAAAGAAATGTCCAGGTGCCGGACAAATTAGTGCATGTAGATGGAGGAATCCTAAACAAACTAAACCCCCCACATGGGAGGGAAAATGTAGCCCCTCCGCATTGACTAAACCCTCCAAGCAGAAATAAATACTGAAAAGGAAGCTAAAAAGAAAACAAAGCGTACACAAGAGTTGTAATATTTTAAAGCATGAAAAGAGGAATGAAGTGGAATGAACAAAAGGTTAAATTAAGGTTAACTTAAATTAAAGCAGAGCTTATCTAGTGATAAGCATGATAATAGGAGATAATAGGAAGGTTAACAACCTGTAAACTGGTATTAACAATGAAACTCGTTTGGCTCTCAGCGAAGGCGGTCGCACTTTTCTCCTCTCCTGCCCTTATCTTCCCTGCTTAGCTTCTTGTGTCCTTGTCTTGTCTGTGTTTTATTGCTTTCCCTGGAACACTCTCTCACAGTCTGTGTCTAAAACCTAAAAGAGAATTATGGATTTGATCAACTGGTCTCTGAACGCTATTGACACCATCTTCTCAACGAGAAGTCTGGGCTCGGAGAGCCCGAGTGCCCTGGAGGGACTTTCCCTGCCGGATACACGATGGACGGTGGCAGAACTGGAGGGTCGTGTGCCTGGCGGGACTGTCGATCGAGGACGCTGAAGATATCTACCTATTCGGAACCATGGTAACAGGGTTCTTGCTGATCGGAGCTGGCTTGGCCCTGGCTTATCGGAAAATTGAGAGAGCGGAGCCGGCTGTCCAAATCCCACAAGGCTGCCCGCTGGGATTGAAACGATTGGACGAGGTGCGAGTTCTCAGAAAGGGCTCACTGAAAGCAGCAGCATGGTTAAGAGCTTGGAGGCGCTTACGACTGCAGTGAATGCTCAAACTAACACCTCTGAGCGTATGTTGGATTACATCAGGAACGAATCCACCGAAACAACAACTCTGGGAGGAAGCTGGACTACATCTCGAATCAGTTGGCTGCGGTCGTGAGGTCTCAGGATCTGCTTTGTGAGCAACAGAGTGACAAGATCTCGGGATCGATGGCTAATAATATCTTGGAGAAACTCGAGGCTATAAAAAAGGAGATTGAGAGACCAGTGTCGGAGTGCTAAAAAACAGCCTGAAATTCTTATGAGTTGTTTGCAAAAGAAAAATCACCATCATTATACGGCTACCCCTCGGCGCCAGCTGCGGCTCAAGGCTGGAGCCGATCAAAACAATCCCTGATAACGACTATGTTGTGACTGTTCCTTCCCATCCCATAAGGCCACCTGGGTTGGCTGGTAGACTGTTTACTTAGCCTGGCAGGGCGAAGGACACTGTCTCCGCTGAACTATGGACACGCACACACATACACTTACACTGATAAGCAAACACTGATCCCTCTCCCTTTCCAAACGCCTTCGATGCTTGTTTCCTGCGGGGGAACACGGCGGGCCTATGTGCCGCTGGAATGATAGCGCTGTGCAGGGCGGCTGCTGTGTTCGCTTCGGATAACTCCTCACCCCCACCCATCCCGTGGCTTGTCATGTCCTTCATAATGTTGTGCTGTGGACATTCATGTGCTTTTTGTGCAGAGGAGTTTTTTTTGTTTCCTGTTCTCATGCTGTCCTACCATGGAAGCACAGCATGAGTAGGGGTCTCTTTTTTTCCTCTTGTACTTTCCCATTGTAATGTACATTTCAATGTTTTTCTCTAATGCTACCAATCTCCGACCTGTATCCCCATGTAATGTCTGTGTTTTATGTATAAGGTTGGGGGGGTCCCATTTCACTGCAGGGCAACCTGCATGTGACGAATAAAGCTTTGATTGATTGATTGATTGATTGACATAGTTGGCATGATGACCGTGCCTAGAATGAATAGAATGCATGAAACCAGATAATTCACACAAAATATATCAAATAAGAAAGAGAGATGCATAAGGCATATTAAGGCTGTGTCATTGTTCAGCCAAGGAAAATGTCTCCAGCTTGGGAAGGTGTGAAGCTGCAGATTCACACAGACCCGTGATGGATACATAATAAAATATAAAATAATAAACTATTGTATATTAGTAGTAAAGTAGTGTATTGTAATATACTATTGCTGTTATAAAAAAGGAAAAACAATACAATGATAACATTAATAATGACATACTATTAATAAGAAGAGCCACCTCAGTCAGTTATGATGTGAGGTGGAAGATTGTTAAAAGTAGTCTGATTCAAGCTTAAGGTTTGCTCAAACTCAGTACAATGATATAGGAGATAAAGAAAATAAGGAAATAACTACACTAATCAGGTGCATAGAGACACTTGACCTGGTTGTAAACCTGTCATCTTAGATGAGACTTTGTTAGGATGAAGAGCAAACCTATACTAACAACTAATGAGAAGCTGAATTAAATATGTGGACACTACCAAGCTAATGAGGAGCGGTGACGCGCATGGAGATTGTTGCTTTCGGTTTAGAGTGTTATTTTTATTAGTGTTAATAAAGAATTAGTAAGTATAATACTACAAAGGTTCATAGTAGAGTGAGGGAACAAGTGGAAGTTTGAGAGAAAAGGCAGTGTGTGTGATGATTCCTGATGTCTGAAAGGGCTCAATTTAAAAGTGTGTGTGAAATAAAGGTGTATCGTTTTTAGATCAAGGGATTTAGATTGTTTTTAGTAGAATTAAAGAGGGTTTTTAGACTATAAATACAATGAAAGACAGAGTCTGCAGAAACAGGAAACCGTGTGTGTGTCTGTGACAGGAAATGCATGCCCATAAAAGGAGCTGAGTGTGTAAAGAAAGAACACAGAGAGAGACGAGTTAACTCTAGGCATATGTAGCAAATGGAGGCTTTTAAAAAAGAAAAGAAGAAGAAGTAAAAAGGATATTAATTGTATGCTTTAGTGTGTCAATACAGGTGGATTTCTCTCAACCTGGAACCTTGAGTACAGCGTCAAAAGCATAGATTAATTGGGAAAGTGCGAGTGCAAGAATACAGGGTATAATTGGGTTGAAATTGAAGGCTGAACTCATGATTGTTTAGAGATGTCCGCCATGTCATAAACAAAAGAAGGCAAAATAATGACAGAAATAATTGACAACTATATTAATGAATAGACAACACATACTCAAATTGTTATATGTGAAATTATTTTTGGAAAGGGTCAGAGGAGATAATTTGAATTTAGAACTCAGTGATAAGATGCATGAATTAAACCTTATTGCAATAAATACTTGCAATGAAGAAAGCAGCTTACACTCAATTAATATGAACGCAAAGCCTTGATGCCATAGGCAATTTGTTTTATTTTTGTTTGTTTGCTTAGTAAGTTTGGAAAACAAATTTGTGATCATACTTGTGGATCACAGTGACACATAATGATTTGGGCATATGATTTGCTGATGCCTAGTTTTAGAGCTGTGAGCTATGAACTGTAATTCATCCTAGCATTTATTTCAGAGGCATTCAGATGTTCAAATTTGTATTACAGGGTTATATTAATCTTTATTACAGGTTGTTATAACCACTTCAAATTGTGGAGTTAATTTATAATTTAAAGGTTTTTTAATGTTTTTAATTCTTATACTGAAAGTCTTCAGTGGGTGAGAAGCTGACTGCAGGCTGACAGTAAAATAGTAGCTGCAAGCCATGCTTTGAGAAGTGAAACTGTTCTTGTTGCAGATGCACACTTGTGCACGCAGTTACAGGTGACATACACATGTCCAGACACAAATAGAGAGGTCAAAGGCCTTAGGTCACAGCACCATATTCGCCCCGAGTATGCACACAACAGGAACTCATTTAGTGGTGCAGTTTATAACTGCAAAATCAAGGCGTGAATGTTCTGTTACAGGAAGTGCACCAGATGTCCCAGGAGATAAGCGACAGCGAAGGGGCTGACAGGAAGCACCTGCCGTTGACCCTGAAGATGTTCTGTTTTAGACTATGTTAAGAGTCATTGTGGTTTTGGAGTGACGTATGCTTTGTTTAACTCTGCCTGGTAACAGGAAGACTGCCAACCCTATAAAACCTTTGTCTAATTGTTGTAAGTTCAGTTCGACGCTGAAATTGCACAGCGGTCGGACTCACATTGTTTGATTGAAATGTCTCTTCACACGGACCATCATTGTTTATTTTGGATTCCTCTCAATATTTGAACCTTAACATTTGGGGCTCATTCCGAGAGAGAGAGAGAGAGTTGGAGTGTAGATGGAGAGAGGGGGTCCGTGGTAATTGGACAGGCAGACGGTAATCAGTGGTGAAAGTGAGCAGGCATTCCCGGGGCATTTAAAGGTAAGACACTACCTGTTGAAATATATTTCCAAACAGGTGTCAATTGGGCATGTCAAATTAAAAGCCTGGTCACTGTAATTACTGGTGAAGGTCTGTTTTGATTTTGGTGATAATCTCAGTAATTGAAGTACAGTACTGAGAATGTTAAAAGCGGTTGGTACCGCTTAGAGAAAATGAACGGTTGGAGCTGTTGAGAGAATTAAAGCAGTTGGACTGCTAATTTAGTGTAGGTCATTTGAAATTGGGTCATTTGTGGGTTGGATACATTGGTTATAAACCCTTAAGAACTTTCTGGGAGGTGGACATCCCTACTGGATAGAGTTTTCTGGTTTCATGTAGATGTTGGTTCAAATTACTCTAAATTTTTCTAGAACGACAGCGTGGGAAGTTGTTAAGAAAGTGCATTTTCTCGGAGGTAACGCCCCAATCCTGGATAAAGCTCGTTTATCCTTGACCTATAGTTCGACTGGCAATCGTTACAACTGGGGACGGTCCAAAATAGCTACTGAAGGACTGGGGATCTTTGGAAATTTTGCTAGAGGTTGGAGCCTCTATTTTTGCGCTTTTGGCTACCTGTAAATTAAGTTAGGGCTTTAGGATGTGAGACAGATACAGTTTGGAGCTGCTCCGGTGAATTGATTATCAAAAACTCAGGAGTTTGTCCCTTGGAGCCGTTATGGTTAAATTTGTCTAAATTGGTAGGAGCTACAAGGCCTAAAAATCTGTGCAGTTGTAATTATAAAGACGTTATTTTGTAATATAAAATATGAGATCTATGAGTAAGATCTGGTTATTTTGAGAGTGTGTCAGTGCACAGCGAGATGCACTGACTTATTTAGAGTGTGTGTCCTGTTTACAAATGAGCAGGCTGATGACTGAGAGGCAGAGCCAGGTTAAGGACAACTTCAATCTGTGTTTTAAGCTTTATATGCACTATTGTTTGAAAATATTGCTAAATGCCTGTATATTAGAGATAAGATTTCATGCTCATTAGAATTGTATAAAGACAGTTTGAATATATTAGTGTGGAGGTATAGTAATTGACTGAATTTTGGTAGATGTATATATCTTGAGCCATAAATGCTGGTGTGTTTTATCTTTATTACAAGTGTGTGGTGAAAGCTGTGAGGATGATGAGATGAGTTTTTGAATTTTTTTTTTTTTCTTTTGACTTGCTCTTTAAACTTGATCATGGAAGGCATGTCCAAAATTCTAAGAACTGAAATTGAATTTGAGATAATTTATTTTAACTGTGTCTGTGCTGTCAGTATTTGATTTGAGTGACTCTGCGTGAGTTGTCTGAGTGAGAGAAAAGGTTCTGTGTGTGTGAGATAATATATACATGGCGTTTGAAGAGGTTAGAATGTTTAAAAACAACGTGCGCAGTTTAATGGTATGAAATAGATTTCTTTTGTGATGAAAAGTAGGATGTTTTAGAGTTTGAAAGTACTGCGAGTAATTCAAGAAATGCATGAGTGATGGTAAATAATTGAGTTTCTTTTGGGTCTCTCAGTTCAAAAACACATAAGTATATATACTTGGTTAATTGTTTGGATGTTTGAAAGAGCTCTATTTAAATGTGTGTGAGTGAAATGAAGGTGTATTGTTTTTAGATTAAGATTTAGTAGAATTAAAGAGGGTCTGTAGACTATAAATACAAAGAAAAAACAAAAGAGTTAGATTAGTTTGAAGAACAGGAAATATGGCTTTGCGTGCCGGGGCTGTGCGACAGGAAATATGTGTGTGTGTGTTTGGAACAGGAACTTTGCATGCCCATAAAAGGAACTGAGGGTGTAAAGAAAGAACACAGAGAGACAGATGAGTTACTTCTAGGCACATAAAGCAAATGAAGCCTTTAAGAAAAGAAATGAATATAATACTAATTGTATGCTTTAGTGTGCCAATACAGGTGGACTTCTCTCAACATTGGGCAGAACAATAGATTAACAGAATTGGGAGAATAAGCCAGTCTTTGGCTCGAAATTGTGCAGTTTGATCTCTCACTTTGTCCTTGACCCTGAGAAGAAGTTCAAAGGACAAGTCAATCTCCTGATGAAGACCGACAGAACATCGTGGACTCGAATACAGCAGGCAAACGACAGTGCCCCTGATCCATTAACACTGATGACGACTGACGACCAGCAGCAGCATGTAAGAGTAATGCAACATCATGTACTGTGAAAATACAGGCTGGGCAGTTGAACAGTGGGATAAAGAATTGTGGAAGAGCACTGGACATTGAGTGTCACATTTGCCATGCTGGGACTTGACCTGAAAGAAAAGACTGTAAAGAAACAGAGAAGAAGACAACAGCTGAGTTGAGCCTGTGTTTGTTGGAGCTTTGAAGCCCGAACAGGACATTGTGCAGAGAGGGACCAGTGAGAGATGAAGCTGGACGAGTTTGACTGCGAGAATATAGGATATAATTGGATTAAAAATTGAAGCCTGAACTCATGAATTGTTTAGGGATGTCCACCACGTCACAACAAAGAGGTAAACAATACAAAAGGTAAAAATAATGAAAGAAAATAACTGACAAGTATATTAATGAATTGAAAATACACATACACAAATTGTTACATGGGAAAGTATTTTTGAAATGAATCAGAAGTGAGATAGTTTGAATCTAAAGCTCAGTGAAAAAATACATGAAGTAAATCTGATTATAATTTAAGATGCAATGAAGAAACAGCTTACACGTAGAGTACATTAACATGAATACATAGAAATGCAACGAAGAACTCAATGAATTAATTCAATGAAGAAGCAGCTTACACTCAATTAACATAAAATGCAAGGAAGAACACGCTTACATGCATGGCATAATTGGTATTTCTGACCAGAGACAGAGAAATGGGTCATTTAAGCACTTGTGATAATAAGGAAAATGTCTTAGTTTGTTATTTTCAGGAGTAAAGCAGAACCGGACCAATTCTCCACAGCAGCAGTCGGAAGAAAGTTAGAGGGTAACATCAATGGATAAGTTAAGGCAAGTTTCTGGTTGAATTGTTCACAGAATGATGTGTCCATGAACCTGAAAAGCAAGTCCTAACTCATGGCTGAAGACCAGGAGTGCTTTTATTTAAGGTGGGAAATTAAAGTTTGGGTTAGTAATTCGGGGAAAAAAGAAAACTGACTGCTTAACTGGAGAATTGAGAAGGTGTCTGACAGACTGTGAGGCCATATATGCAAAATAACACACACAAACAGAGAATGCATTAACCTTACAAAGACAAGCATATCCAATGAAGATCAGCTTGCTACTTGTATGAGAGATGAAATGGTGTGAATGGTTAATAAAATAGACTTAAAGCTTGAAGTTGAAGTTGACTCAGAGGAGTTATATGACAGGGGAGAGAGTGATGGAAATTAACAGAAGAAAAGTGATTAAAGCAGTTTTAAAAGAGTGAGTTAGGAGTGCTTTTGCACTGATTGATAAAATAAGTGATTAGTATAGAAAGAAAATGAAAATAATTCAATAATGTGTTAAGGTTTAAACATGTATTTCTCTTGGCAAGTTGACTTGTTGAGATGAATCACTATGCAAATTAGTTGGGGTAAGAGGTGACGAAGACACTTCCTGTCTTAATTTCCTTGCTGTGTGTCTGTGTGTCTGAGGCTTTCAGTTCAAGAGACAGCGGTGGCTGTGGAGGATTATTTGGCGAAATATATAATGGTAAAGTAACACGATGATTGATTACGGTGGTCAGGTCTGTTCAGAGGTGCAGATTTAGACAGGAAATTTATAATTTAGTGATGATACGTTGTTGAAATCGGTTTATATCATATGCTGAATGAAAACATGGCAAAGTGAGGAAGGGTGACATTGTGCAAACGGTCTTTGATCTTTTGACGAGGTTTTCGGTGTGTTGAAAGGGTGAAATTTAAGATTGTTTCAGATTTTTGAGGCTGGTGTTTTATTTCAAGAGAGGGTGTTAGATTAAGACATGGATATGTCTGAGAGGGGCCCCAAAAATTTTTGTAGTACTCAGAACAAACCTGTCAGGTGATTTTGTTTTGTACTTTGATGAGCTAATAATCAGCTCTTTTTTCATTTTTGTTCTAAGCAGGCCTGGAAGAGAGTGAACTGACGGCGCTGACAAAATTACCAAGTACGAAAATCAGGTGGGCTTTACAGATTATAAATTGGCTGAGGGGGAGACCTGATTGGCAGCGAGTCTCTGTTTAAAAAAGGATTGTATCGATTCAATCCAGTCAAAAGTATAGAGAACTATTTTCCTAAAAAGGAAAACGAAATAAAATAAATGATTGAGCTCATTTTGCTGATGTGGAGCATCTGATGACGTGCGCAGAAGGCTGCAGATCAGCAAAAATATCATGTGTGGATGCGTGTGAGTGAATGTGAGTGAGTGACTGGACTAAGGTGGGGATGAATAAATGTGGACAAATTTACCATGTGAGGAAAAGAAAGGGGATGCTTTGTTTTGCTTTTGCCATAAGCAGGACAAGTGGGAGACTTAAATCTGGGGAAGCTGATGTTTCCTTTGAGTGGATTTCTGTTTTATTGATTTGGGTTAGACCATATTATTACATTATAAAATGCTAAAAGGGAAACATGGTTTGATGAGATTCAAGTTACCATTAACTGAGGTAACTCATGATTAATAACTGTTCTGTTTAAGTTTATTTTTTGTCATGACACAGACTGGATCAGAGAGGGGGAGTTGAATATGAAATGTAAAGTACAGGTTTTCTTTCCAGGAAATTCCAAGGATCCTTCGAAGGGAGCAGGAGTTCAAGAAGATTTGACATGATGATTAAATTGATTTTCTTCCTTAAACACAGGTTTTCAGGGCGGGAGCAAAATACCGGAGAGGAGGATGGCTGAAGTGTTCTGAGAAGTGATATGATATGACTAACCTTTTTCCCTTGTTAATTTGTTAAGCTTGGGTGAAGCATGTTGAATTTTTTGCCACATGAGATGTGTCAAAAAAGAGAGGGATTTAAGACTTAATTTGTTTAATTTGAAATGGGTTTTAGTATGATTTCATAACGATTGGGGTTGTTTGATAATTTAGATATGGTAAAACTGAGGCAGAGATTGTTAATTCTAAAGAAAGGAGTAAAATGAACTGAATTCTGTTTAGAAGATAAATTGCTGGTGTTAATAAGAAGTGGTATATAAAACTTAGAGGGAAACTGTGGGAATAAAGGATATGTTTGGGGGAAAATAGTGAACATTTTATGAGTAGAAAATGTGTGATTTCTTTTTGATTTTTAGGATAAGTTGTTATAATGTAGGCTTTAGAAACAGATAGTAAATAGATTTATTTCTAGGGTAGAGGAGAGCTTTTATGAGGATGTTAAAAGTCTCGCTGACTCAAATGAATAATATTGGAGATTATATATGTAGAAATGATTTTTTCATATACATTGCATTTTTGTGCCTTTAACGGAGTTGTGGCTCAGAGAGTTGTCTCTTGAGGGTCACAAACTTTTGGTTAACGTTATGATTAGCCAATCTACTGTGAGAAGGACCTGAGTTATTGAAGGATTGCACACGCTTACAGACATATAGAGTTCATCAACACACAGGACAGTATGGATTTGAGGCCTAGGGCCTGAAATTCCTTTAGCTTTTAACTGAATTTGAGCTGGCCCTGTAACAAGTGACAGACAAGAGGAACTGAATAGGAGTTTGCTTGTAACTAAACTGTGTGACATGTAAAATATTGAGATAACACATGCAGCTCTAAATTAGTCCTCTTATATAAAATGCAGGTACAGAATAACAAATGCTTGTTGAAGTGACCAAGTTTTTGTTTAAAACAGAAGCAAAGGGAGAAAGCTTATATATTTTGGTTAAGTCTGATAAAGTATAAATTAGAATGAGTCATTACATTAAGAGCAGCAAAATGAAATAAAATGATATATTCAAACAGGTTATCACCCAGGAAATGGGAGTTCAAAATACAGTTAGAGTTCAGCTTTTAGCTATGATGAAATTTACTCAGGAGCTATTGATTATATGTTTACACTTAGTCAATTAGAGTGGTTGTTTTTTCTTTGATCCTTTAGTAGAATAAGCCGTTATAATGATTTTCTTGATACACTTTCTTGTGATAGGTGACTTTAGATGAGAGGCACCTGCAGCAGCAGCGACAGTTTTGTGCATAGGATGTTGGTGATCAGATAAGGAACCAACAGGAAGCCTGCAGAGACGTGCAAGCAGTGCTTTAAGAGTTTTACAAAGGCTGAGTAATGTTACGAATACGAATACGCAATTAGGTTCATGTTTTGAGTAATGTTAGGTTGAATCAGGTTTGAATAAAGAGAACAAGAGAGGGACCAAGGAAGAACCTGACTTGACCCATGGAGTGTTCTTAGGGGGAGTTGGCATTTCTAGAGAGGGTCAGAGTAACATTATAAGTGTGTGGTGACCCTCTTCGAGGGCCACCACAAGAGAGGGAGTGTCAGGAAGAGAAAGATATTATTTGCTGCTATTTTTATAATCATCATTACCATTTCATGTTAATAGTGATGTTGCATTCAGAGGCATTCAGATGTTCAAATATATGGGTATTATATTAGTCTTTATTACAGGTTGTTATAACCACTTCAAATTGTGGAGTTGAATTTATAATTTAAAGGTTTTTGAATGTTTTTGTATTCTTATACTGAAGTCTTCAGTGGGTGAGAAGCTGACTGCAGGCTGACAGGAAATGCGTCTGCAAGCCATGCTTTTGCAGAAGTGAAACTGTTCAGAGAGCAGATGCACACTCTGTGCACGCACAGACAGATGAGACATACACACATACAGACACAAATAGAGAGGTCACGACACGTACGCAGTACACAGCACGCACGCGCCCCCGCACGTGCACACACACACAGACTCATTTAGTAGGTAAGAGTTTATAACTGCAAAGTCAAGGCGTACGTGGTAGTCTGTTACAGGAAGTGCACCAGATGTCCCAGGAGATAAGCGACAGCGAAGGCGGGCTGACAGGAAGCACCTGCCGTTGACCCGAAGAAGATGTTCTGTTTTAGACTATGTTAAGAGTCATTGTGGTTTTGGAGTGACGTATGCTTTGTTTAACTCTGCCTGGTAACAGGAAGACTGCCAACCCTATAAAACCTTTGTCTAATTGTTGTAAGTTCAGTTCGACGCTGAAATCTGCACAGCGGTCGGACTCACACATGTGTTCATTAAAATGCCGTCAAATTGCACACCGGACCGGATCTGTGTTTATTTTGGATTCCTCTCTCAATATTTGAACCTTAACATAGGGCATAAATGTTTTATAAACAATGTGTCCTGTTTCATTTACATTTCACTCTGTTTGCCACTTTATATGGATTAACATGGAATAACCAAATGGAAAAGGTATATTGTTTTATTTCATGTTTATTTATTTTAAAATGAAAGCAAAGATAACATGCAGAGGTCTTCCTCCAGCGAGCTCTAAGTCACAGCGAAAAAGTTAAGTCCACTGGTGATGAAAGCGTCATGAAATCTGGAGGGAACCTCCAGGTTTCCACGCCTGCTGTGATGGATGCTTACAAGCGGGTGAGATGGATATCAGAGTGCAGGAGCCCAGGAACAGGTCCAAGAGCTGAAACACAAGGAGATTGGAAAGAAAGCGTTGTGAAACCCGATGTCAAATAGCAATGCCAAAATAGATTCCCTGCTGTGATGTCAAATATCAATGCCAGACTCGCGTCTCTACTGTGATGTCAAATATCAATACCAGACACGCGTCTCTACTGTAAATTCATATATCAATGCCAGACTTGACTCTCTACTGCAGGGGTGTCAAACTCAAATACACAGTGGGCCAAAATTCAAAACTGGAACAAAGTCGCGGGCCAACATTAATATTTATTGAAAAAAAATCTTCCTCCAGATATAAGAATGAATCTTTTCTTATGTACTCAAACAAGTTTTGCTGAAAAACTGAATATGGAACAAGCAAAGCTTAATACAAAACAATATATATATTAGCTGTATAATACCAGTAGGCCAGGATTAATAGTAATTTGGTATGGCTTCGCCAAATTTGGCCCGCGGGCCAGAGTTTGACACCTATGCTCTACTGTGATGTCAAATATCAATGCCAGACTCGCGTCTCTATTGTGGTGTCACATATCAATGCCAGAGTAGATTCCCGGCTGTGATGTCAAATATCAATACCAGAGTAGATTCTCTGCTGTGATGTCAAATATCAATGTCAGATTCGCCTCGCTGCTGTGATGTCAAATATCTATACCAGACTCGCGTCTCTGCTGTGATGTCAACAATTAATTCCAGACTCGCGTCTCTGCTGTGATGTCACATATCAAGACCAGACTTCTCTCTCTCCTGTTATGTCAAATAGCAATGCAAGAGTAGATTCCCTGCTGTGATGTCACACATCAATTCCAGGTTTGTGTCTCTGCTGTGATGTCAAATATCAATACCAGATTGCTCTCACTGCTGTGATGTCAAATAGCAATACCAAACTCGCGTCTCTGCTGTGATGTCAAATAGCTCACAAGGGGTGTGTCTGACGTGAAGTACGAGTGATCGCCGATCATAGGGCGTGTCTCTGATGTGACTTATCAGCAGTCATCGCTCGCTGGGCGTGTCTGTAACGTGACGTATTAGCTATCGACAATGTCAGGGCGTGACTGTTTTGTGACTTATCAGCAGTCACCGCTCGCCGGGCGTGTGTGTAACGTGACGTATTAGAGATCGCCAATGTCAGGGCGTGACAATGATGTGACTTATCCGTAATCGCCACTCGCAGGCCGTGTTTGTTATGTGACGTATGAGCAATCGCCAATAGTTGGGCGTGTCTCTGACGTGACTTATCAGCAATCGCCGCTCGCTGGGCGTGTCTGTGACGTGACTTCTTAGAGATCGCCAATGTCAGGGCGTGACGGTGATGTGACTTATCAGTAATCGCCACTCGGAGGCCGTGTTTGTTATGTGACGTATGAGCAATCGCCAATAGTTGGGCGTGTCTGTGACATAACTTATCAGCAATCGCCACTCACACGGGGTGTGTCTGACGTGAAGTATGAGCTATCACCGAGCACAGGGCGTGTCTCTGACGTGATGTCAAATATCAATACAAGACTTGTCTCTCTGCTGTGATGTCAAAAATCAATTCCAGACTCGTCTCTCTGCTGTGATGTCAAATAGCAATGCCAAAATAGATTCCCTGCTGTGATGTCACATATCAATACCAGACTCACCGCTCTGCTGTGATTTCAAATATCAATGCCAGACATGAATCTCTGCTGTGACATCACATATCAATAACAAACTCGCGTCTCTGCAGTGATGTCAAATAGCTCACACGGGGTGTGTCTGACGTGAAGTATGAGTGATCGCGGATCACAGGGCGTGTCTGTGACGTGACGTATTAGCTATCGCCACTGTCAGGGCGTGACTGTTTTGTGACTTATCAGCAATCGTCGCTCGCCGGGCGTGTCTATAACGTGACGTATTAACGATCGCCAATGTCACGGCGTGAGTGTTTTGTGACTTATCAGCAATCGCCACTCGCAGGCCGTGCTTGTTATGTGACGTATGAGCAATCGCCAGTAGTTGGGCGTGTCTCTAACATAACTTTTCAGCAATCGCTACTCACACGGGGTGTGTCTGACGTGGAGTATGAGCTATCACCGAGCACAGGGCGTGTCTCTGACGTGATGTCAAATATCAATTCAAGACTTGTCTCTCTGCTTTGATGTCAAATATCAATACCAGACTCGTCACTCTGCTGTGATGTCAAAAATCAATTCCAGACTCGTCTCTCTGTCCTGTGATGTCAAATAGCAATGCCAAAATAGATTCCCTGCTGTGATGTTACATATCAATACCAGACTCACCGCTCTGCTGTGATTTCAAATATCAATGCCAGACATGAATCTCTATTGTGATGTCAAATATCAATACCAGACTCGCGTCTCTGCTGTGATGTCACATATCAATGCAAGAGTAGATTCCCGGCTGTGATGTCACACATCAATTCCAGGTTCGTGTCTCTACTGTGAGGTCAAATATCAATGCCAGATTCGCCTCTACAGCCATTTCAAATATCAATACCGGATTGCTCTCACTGCTGTGATATCACATATCAATAACAAACTCGCGTCTATGCTGTGATGTCAAAAATCAATTCCAGACTCGCGTCTTGACTGTGATGTCAAATAGCTCACACGGGGTGTGTGAGACGTGAAGTATGAGTCATCGCCGATCACAGGGCGTGTCTCTGACGTGACTTAAAAGCAATCGCCGCTCGCCGGGCGTGTCTGTGACGTGACTTATTAGCTATCGCCAATGTCAGGGCGTGACTGTGATGTGACTTATCAGTAATCGCCACTCGCAGGCCGTGTTTGTTATGTGACGTATGAGCAATCGCCAATAGCTGGGCGTGTCTCTGACGTGACTTATCAGTAATCGCCGCTCGCTGGGCGTGTCTGTGACGTGAAGTATGAGCTATCACCGAGCACCGGGCGTGTCTCTGACGTGATGTCAAATATCAATACAAAACTCGTCACTCTGCTGTGAAGTCAAAAATCAAATCCAGACTCGCGTCTCGACTGTGATGTCAAATAGCAATACCAGACTCGTCACTCTGCTGTGATGTCAAAAATCAATGCCAGACTCGCGTCTCGACTGTGATGTCAAATAGCAATACCAGACTCGACTCTCTGCTGTGATGTCAAATAAAAAAACCAGACTTGCGTCTCTACTGTGATGTCACATATCAGTGCCAGATTCGCCTCTACTGCCATTTCAAACATCAATACCAGATTGTTCTCACTGCTGTGATGTCAAAAATCAATGCCAAACCCGTCTCTCTGCTGTGATGTCAAATAGCTCACACGGGGTGTGTCTGACGTGAAGTATGAGTGATCGCCGATCACAGGGCGTGTCTGTCAGGTGACGTATTAGCTATCGCCAATGTCAGGGCTTGACTGTTTTGTGACTTATCAGCAATCGCCACTCGCAGGTCGTGTTTGTTATGTGACGTATGAGCAATCGCCAGTAATTGGGCGTGTCTGTGACATAACTTATCAGCAATCGCCACTCACACAGGGTGTGTCTGACGTGAAGTACGAGCTATCACCGAGCACAGGGCATGTCTTTGACGTGATGTCAAATATCAATACCAGACTCGTCACTCTGCTGTGATGTCAAAAATCAATTCCAGACTCGTCTCTCTCCTGAGATGTCAAATAGCAATGCCAAAATAGATTCCCTGCTGTGATTTCAAATATCAATGCCAGACATGAATCTCTGCTGTGATGTCAAATATCAATACCAGACTTGTCTCTCTGCTGTGATGTCAAATATCAATACCAGACTCGTGTTTCTACTGTTATTTCAAAGGTCTCTACCAGACTTGGCTCTCTGCTGTGATGTCAAATATCAAAACCAGAATCATGATTCTGCTGTGATTTCAAATAGCAATTCTAGACTCGTCTCTCTGCTGTGATGTCAACAATTAATTCCAGACTCGACTCTCTACTGTGATGTCAAATATAAAAACCAGACTCGCGTCTCTACTGTGATGTCACATATCAATGCCAGATTCGCCTCTACTGCCATTTCAAATATCAATTCCAGATTGTTCTCACTGCTGTGATGTCAAATAGCAATGCCAAACCCGTCTCTCTGCTGTGATGTCAAATAGCTCACACGGGGTGTGTCTGACGTGAAGTATGAGTGATCGCCGATCACAGGGCGTGTCTCTGGCGTGACTTAACAGCAATCGCCGCTCGCCGGGCGTGTCTGTGACATGACGTATTAACGATCGCCAATGTCAGGGCGTGACTGTTTTGTGACTTACCAGCAATCGCAGCTCGCCGGGCGTGTCTATGACGTGACGTATTAACGATCGCCAATGTCAAGGCGTGACTGTTTTGTGACTTATCAGCAATCGCCACTCGCAGGCCGTGCTTGTTATGTGACGTACGAGCAATCGCCAGTAGTTGGGCGTGTCTGTGACATAACTTATCAGCAATCGCCACTCACACGGGGTGTGTCTGACGTGAAGTATGAGTGATCGCCGGTCACAGGGCGTGTCTCTGACGTGACTTAAAAGCAATCGCCGCTCGCCGTGCGTGTCTGTGACGTGACTTATTAGAGATCGCCAATGTCAGGGCGTGACTGTGATGTGACTTATCCGTAATCGCCACTCGCAGGCCGTGTTTGTTATGTGACGTATGAGCAATCGCCAATAGTTGGGCGTGTCTCTGACGTGACTTATCAGCAATCGCCGCTCGCCGGGCGTGTCTGTGACGTGACGTATTAGCGATCGCCAATTTCAGGGCGTGACTGTGATGTGACTTATCAGCAAACGCCACTCGCAGGCCGTGTTTGTTATGTGACGTATGAGCAATCGCCCATCACAGGGCGTGTCTGTGACATAACTTATCAGCAATCGCCGCTCGTCGGGCGTGTCTGTGACGCGACGTATTAGCGATCGCCAATGTCAGGGCGTGACTGTTTTGTGACTTATCAGCAATCGCAGCTCGCCCAGCGTGTCTATGACGTGACGTATTAACGATCGCCAATTTCAAGGCGTGACTGTTTTGTGACTTATCAGCAATCGCCGCTCGCCGGGCGTGTCTATGACGTGACGTATTAACGATCGCCAATGTCAAGGCGTGACTGTTTTGTGACTTATCAGCAATCGCCAATCACACGGGGTGTGTCTGATGTGACGTATTAACGATCGCCACTGTCAAGGCGTGACTTTTTTGTGACTTATCAGCAATCGCCACTCACACGGGGTGTGTCTGGCGTGAAGTATGAGTGATCGCCGGTCACAGGGCGTGTCTCTGACGTGACTTATCAGCAATCGCAGCTCGCCGGGCGTGTCTGTGACATGACGTATTAACGATCGCCAATGTCAGGGCGTGACTGTTTTGTGACTTATCAGCAATCGCCGCTCGCCGGGCGTATCTATGGCGTGACGTATTAACGATCGCCAATGTCAAGGCGTGACTGTTTTGTGACTTATCAGCAATCGCCACTCGCAGGCCGTGCTTGTTATGTGACGTATGAGAAATCGCCAGTAGTTGGGCGTGTCTGTGACATGACTTATCAGCAATCGCCGCTCGCCGGGCGTGTCTGTGACGCGACGTATTAGCGATCGCCAATTTCAGGGCTTGACTGTGATGTGACTTATCAGCAATCGCCACTCACACGGGGTGTGTCTGGAGTGAAGTATGAGTGATCGCCGGTGACAGGGCGTGTCTCTGGCGTGACTTAAAAGCAATCGCCGCTCGCCGGGCGTGTCTGTGACGGGACTTATTAGAGATCGCCAATGTCAGGGCGTGACTGTGATGTGACTTATCCGTAATCGCCACTCGCAGGCCGTGTTTGTTATGTGACGTATGAGCAATCGCCCATAGTTGGGCGTGTCTCTGACGTGACTTATCAGCAATCGCCACTCGCTGGGCGTGTCTGTGACGGGACTTATTAGAGATCGCCAATGTCAGGGCGTGACTGTGATTTGACTTATCAGTAATCGCCACTCGCAGGTCGTGTTTGTTATGTGACGTATGAGCAATCGCCAATAGTTGGGCGTGTCTTTCACATAACTTATCAGTAATCGCCACTCACACGGGGTGTGTCTGACGTGAAGTAAGAGCTATCACCGAGCACAGGGCGTGTCTCTGACGTGATTTCAAATATCAATACAAGGCTCGTCACTCTGCTGTGATGTCAAATATCAATACAAGGCTCGTCACTCTGCTGTGATGTCAAATATCAATACCAGACTCGTCACTCTGCTGTGATGTCAAAAATCAATTCCAGACTCGTCTCTCTCCTGAGATGTCAAATAGCAATACCAAAATAGATTCCCTGCTGTGATGTCACATATCAATACCAGACTCGTCACTCTGCTGTGACGTCAAAAATCAATTCCAGACTCGTCTCTCTCCTGAGATGTCAAATAGCAATACCAAAATAGATTCCCTGCTGTGATGTCACATATCAATACCAGACTCACCTCTCTGCTGTGATGTCAAATATCAATACCAGACTCACCTCTCTGCTGTGATTTCAAATATCAATGCCAGACATGAATCTCTGCTGTGATGTCAAATATCAATACCAGACTCACCTCTCTGCTGTGATTTCAAATATCAATACCAGACTTGTCTCTCTGCTGTGATGTCAAATATCAATACCAGACTCGTGTTTCTACTGTTATTTCAAAGGTCACTACCAGACTTGACTCTCTGCTGTGATGTCAAATATCAAAACCAGAATCATGATTCTGCTGTGATTTCAAATAGCAATTCTAGACTCGTCTCTCTGCTGTGATGTCAACAATTAATTCCAGACTCGACTCTCTACTGTGATGTCACACATCAATTCCAGGTTCGTGTCTCTGCTGTGATGTCAAATATCAACACCAGACTCGACTCTCTCCTGTGATGTCAAATAGCAATACCAGACTCACCTCCCTGTCCTGTGATGTCAAATAGCAGTGCCAAAATAGATTCCCTGCTGTGATGTCACATATCAATACCAGACTCGTCACTCTGCTATGATGTCAAAAATCAATTCCAGACTCGTCTCTCTCCTATGATGTTAAATATCAATGCCAGATTCACCTCTCTGCTGTGATTTCAAATATCAATGCCAGACATGAATCTCTGCTGTGATGTCAAATATCAATACCAGACTCACCTCTCTGCTGTGATTTCAAATATCAATACCAGACTTGCTTCTCTGTCCTGTGATGTCAAATAACAATGCCAAAATAGATTCCCTGCTGTGATGTCAAATATCAATACCAGACTCGTCTCTCTGCTGTGATGTCAAATATCAACACCAGACTCGACTCTCTGCTGTGATGTCAAATATAAAAACCAGACTCGCGTCTCTACTGTTATTTCAAAGGTCACTACCAGACTTGACTCTCTGCTATGATGTCAAATATCAAAACCAGAATCATGATTCTGCTGTGATTTCAAATAGCAATTCTAGACTCGTCTCTCTGCTGTGATGTCAACAATTAATTCCAGACTCGACTCTACTGTGATGTCACACATCAATTCCAGGTTCGTGTCTCTGCTGTGATGTCAAATATAAAAACCAGACTCGCGTCTCTACTGTGATGTCACATATCAATGCCAGATTCGCCTCTACTACCATTTCAAATATCAATACCAGATTGTTCTCACTGCTGTGATGTCAAATAGCAATACCAGAGTAGATTCTCTAAGGTGATGTCAAAAATCAATGCCAAACCCGTCTCTCTGCTGTGATGTCAAATAGCTCACACGGGGTGTGTCTGACGTGAAGTATGAGTGATCGCCGATCACAGGGCGTGTCTCTGGCGTGACTTATCAGCAATCGCTGCTCGCCGGGCGTGTCTGTCACGTGACGTATTAGCTATCGCCAATGTCAGGGCGTGACTGTGATGTGACTTATCCGTAATCGCCACTCGCAGGCCGTGTTTGTTATATGACGTATGAGCAATCGCCAATAGTTGGGCGTGTCTCTGACGTGACTTATCAGCAATCGCCGCTCGCTGGGCGTGTCTGTGACGGGACTTATTAGATATCGCCAATGTCAGGGCGTGACGGTGATTTGACTTATCAGTAATCGCCACTCGCAGGTCGTGTTTGTTATGTGACGTATGAGCAATCGCCAATAGTTGGGCGTGTCTGTGACATAACTTATCAGCAATCGCCACTCACACGGGGTGTGTCTAACGTGAAGTATGAGCTATCACCGAGCACAGGGCGTGTCTCTGACGTGATGTCAAATATCAATACAAGGCTCGTCACTCTGCTGTGATGTCAAATATCAATACCAGACTCGTCACTCTGCTGTGATGTCAAAAATCAATTCCAGAATCGTCTCTCTCCTGAGATGTCAAATAGCAATACCAAAATAGATTCCCTGCTGTTATGTCACATATCAATACCAGACTCACCTCTCTGCTGTGATGTCAAATAGCAATGCCAAAATAAATTCCCTGCTGTGATGTCACATATCAATACCAGACTAAACTCTCTGCTGTGATTTCAAATATCAATGCCAGACATGAATCTCTGCTGTGATGTCAAATATCAATGCCAGATTCGCCTCTCTGCTGTGATGTCAAATATCAAAACCAGAATCATGATTCTACTGTGATTTCAAATAGCAATTCTAGATTCGTCTCTCTGCTGTGATGTCAACAATTAATTCCAGACTGGACTCTCTGCTGTGATGTCACACTTCAATTCCAGGTTCGTGTCTCTGCTGTGATGTCAAATATCAACACCAGACTCGACTCTCTGCTGTGATGTCAAATATAAAAACCAGACTCGCGTCTCTACTGTGATGTCACATATCAATGCCAGATTCGCCTCTACTGCAATTTCAAATATCAATGCCAGATTGTTCTCCCTGCTGTGATGTCAAATAGCAATACCAAACTCGCGTCTCTGTTGTGAATTCAAATATCAATGCCAGAGTAGATTCTCTAAGGTGATGTCAAAAATCAATGCCAATCCCGTCTCTCTGCTGTAATGTCAAATAGCTCACACGGGGTGTGTCTGACGTGAAGTATGAGTGATCGCCGATCACACGGCGTGTCTCTGGCGTGACTTATCAGCAATCGCCGCTCGCTGGGCGTGTCTGTCACGTGACGTATTAGCTATCGCCAATGTCAGGGCGTGACTGTGATGTGACTTATCCGTAATCGCCACTCGCAGGCCGTGTTTGTTATGTGACGTATGAGCAATCGCCAATAGTTGGGCGTGTCTCTGACGTGACTTATCAGCAATCGCCGCTCGCTGGGCGTGTCTGTGACGGGACTTATTAGAGATCGCCAATGTCAGGGCGTGACGGTTATTTGACTTATCAGTAATCGCCACTCGCAGGTCGTGTTTGTTATGTGACGTATGAGCTATCGCCAATAGTTGGGCGTGTCTGTGACATAACTTATCAGCAATCGCCACTCACACGGGGTGTGTCTGACGTGAAGTATGAGCTATCACCGAGCACAGGGCGTGTCTCTGACGTGATGTCAAATATCAATACAAGGCTCGTCACTCTGCTGTGATGTCAAATATCAATACCAGACTCGTCACTCTGCTGTGGTGTCAAAAATCAATTCCAGACTCGTCTCTCTCCTGAGATGTCAAATAGCAATGCCAAAATAGATTCCCTGCTGTGATGTCACATATCAATACCAGACTCACCTCTCTGCTGTGATGTCAAATAGCAATGCCAAAATAGATTCCCTGCTGTGATGTCACATATCAATACCAGACTCACCTCTCTGCTGTGATGTCAAATAGCAATGCCAAAATAGATTCCCTGCTGTGATGTCAAATATCAATACCAGACTCACCTCTCTGCTGTGATTTCAAATATCAATGCCAGACATGAATCTCTGCTGTGATGTCAAATATCAATGCCAGATTCGCCTCTCTGCAATGATGTCAAATATCAAAACCAGAATCATGATTCTGCTGTGATTTCAAATAGCAATTCTAGACTCGTCTCTCTGCTGTGATGTCAACAATTAATTCCAGACTGGACTCTCTACTGTGATGTCACACTTCAATTCCAGGTTCGTGTCTCTGCTGTGATGTCAAATATCAACACCAGACTCGACTCTCTCCTGTGATGTCAAATAGCAATACCAGACTCACCTCCCTGTCCTGTGATGTCAAATAGCAGTGCCAAAATAGATTCCCTGCTGTGATGTCACATATCAATACCAGACTCGTCACTCTGCTATGATGTCAAAAATCAATTCCAGACTCGTCTCTCTCCTGTGATGTTAAATATCAATGCCAGATTCACCTCTCTGCTGTGATTTCAAATATCAATGCCAGACATGAATCTCTGCTGTGATGTCAAATATCAATACCAGACTCACCTCTCTGCTGTGATTTCAAATATCAATACCAGACTTGTCTCTCTGCTGTGATGTCAAATATCAAAACCAGAATCATGATTCTGCTGTGATTTCAAATAGCAATTCTAGACTCGTCTCTCTGCTGTGATGTCAACAATTAATTCCAGACTCGACTCTCTACTGTGATGTCACACATCAATACCAGACTCGTCTCTCTGCTGTGATGTCAAATATCAACACCAGACTCGACTCTCTGCTGTGATGTCAAATATAAAAACCAGACTCGCTCTCTACTGTTATTTCAAGGTCACTACCAGACTTGACTCTCTGCTATGATGTCAAATATCAAAACCAGAATCATGATTCTGCTGTGATTTCAAATAGCAATTCTAGACTATGTCTCTCTGCTGTGATGTCAACAATTAATTCCAGACTGTGATGACTGTGATGTCAATTTGAGCCGAGTTTCCAGACAATTCCAGACTCTGCTGTGATCAACAAATATCAATTCAGACTCGTCTCTCTGCTGTGATGTCAAATATCAATTCCAGACTTCGCTCTCTCTACTGTGATGTCAAATATCAATACCAGATTTCCTCTACTAGCACTCAGATTCTGCTGTGATGTCAAATATCAATACCAGACTTGTGTCTCTGCTGTGATGTCAAATATCAATACAGACTCATGATCTCTGCTGTGATTTCAAATATCAATGCCAGACATGAATCTCTGCTGATAATATCAATGCCAGATTCTCTCTCTGCTGTGATGTCTATCAAAACCAGAATCATGATTCTGAGTGATTTCAAATAGGGCATGAAATAATTCGACTGCTTCGTGATGTCACACATCAATTCCAGGTTCTGTCTCTGCTGTGATGTCAAATATAGCTCAAATGTCCAGGGGTGATGTCACATATCAATGCCAGATTCGCCTCTACTACCATTTCAAATATCAATACCAGATTGTTCTCACTGCTGTGATGTCAAATAGCAATACCAGAGTAGATTCTCTAAGGTGATGTCAAAAATCAATGCCAAACCCGTCTCTCTGCTGTGATGTCAAATAGCTCACACGGGTGTGTCTGACGTGAAGTATGAGTGATCGCCGATCACAGGGCGTGTCTCTGGCGTGACTTATCAGCAATCGCTGCTCGCTGGGCGTGTCTGTCACGTGACGTATTAGCTATCGCCAATGTCAGGGCGTGACTGTGATGTGACTTATCCGTAATCGCCACTCGCAGGCCGAGTTTCTTATATGACGTGATGAGCAATCGCCAATAGTTGGGCGTTCTGACGTGACTTATCAGCAATCGCCGCTCGCTGGGCGTGTCTCGTGGGACTTATTAGAGATCGCCAATGTCAGGGCGTGACGGTGATTTGACTTATCAGTAATCGCCACTCGCAGGTCGTGTTTTTGTTATGTGACGATGAGCAATCGCCAATAGTTGGGCGTGTCTGTGACATAACTTATCAGCAATCGCCACTCACACGGGTGTGTCTAACGTGAAGTATGAGCTATCACCGAGCACAGGGCGTGTCTCTGACGTGATGTCAAATATCAATACAAGGCTCGTCACTCTGCTGTGATGTCAAATATCAATACCAGACTCGTCACTCTGCTGTGATGTCAAAATCAATTCCAGACTCGTCTCTCTCCTAAGATGTCAAATAGCAATACCAAAATAGATTCCCTGCTGTGATGTCACATATCAATACCAGACTCACCTCTCTGCTGTGATGTCAAATAGCAATGCCAAAATAAATTCCCTGCTGTGATGTCACATATCAAGACCAGACTAAACTCTCTGCTGTGATTTCAAATATCAATGCCAGACATGAATCTCTGCTGTGATGTCAAATATCAATGCCAGATTCGCCTCTGCTGTGATGTCAAATATCAAAACCAGAATCATGATTCTACTGTGATTTCAAATAGCAATTCTAGATTCGTCTCTCTGCTGTGATGTCAACAATTAATTCCAGACTGGACTCTACTGTGATGTCACACTTCAATTCAGGTTCGTGTCTCTGCTGTGATGTCAAATATCAACACCAGACTCGACTCTCTCTGCTGTGATGTCAAATATAAAAACCAGACTCGCCTCTACTGTGATGTCACATATCAATGCCAGATTCGCCTCTACTGCAATTTCAAATATCAATGCCAGATTGTTCTCACTGCTGTGATGTCAAATAGCAATACCAATCTCGCGTCTCTGCTGTGAATTCAAATATCAATGCCAGAGTAGATTCTCTAAGGTGATGTCAAAATCAATGCCAATCCCGCTCTCTGCTGTAATGTCAAATAGCTCACACGGGTGTATCTGACGTGAAGTATGAGTGATCGCCGATCACACGGCGTGTCTCTGGCGTGACTTATCAGCAATCGCCGCTCGCTGGGCGTGTCTCGTCACGTGACGTATTAGCTATCGCCAATGTCAGGGCGTGACTGTGATGTGACTTATCCGTAATCGCCACTCGCAGGCCGTGTTTTGTTATGTGACGTATGAGCAATCGCCAATAGTTGGGCGTGTCTCTGACGTGACTTATCAGCAATCGCCGCTCGCTGGGCGTGTCTGTGACGGGACTTATTAGAGATCGCCAATGTCAGGGCGTGACGGTTATTTGACTTATCAGTAATCGCCACTCGCAGGTCGTGTTTGTTATGTGACGTATGAGCTATCGCCAATAGTTGGGCGTGTCTGTGACATAACTTATCAGCAATCGCCACTCACACGGGGTGTGTCTGACGTGAAGTATGAGCTATCACCGAGCACAGGGCGTGTCTCTGACGTGATGTCAAATATCAATACAAGGCTCGTCACTCTGCTGTGATGTCAAATATCAATGCCAGACTCGTCACTCTGCTGTGGTGTCAAAAATCAATTCCAGACTCGTCTCTCTCCTGAGATGTCAAATAGCAATGAAAAAATAGATTCCCTGCTGTGATGTCACATATCAATACCAGACTCACCTCTCTGCTGTGATGTCAAATAGCAATGCCAAAATAGATTTCCTGCTGTGATGTCACATATCAATACCAGACTCACCTCTCTGCTGTGATGTCAAATAGCAATGCCAAAATAGATTCCCTGCTGTGATGTCACATATCAATACCAGACTCACCTCTCTGCTGTGATTTCAAATATCAATGCCAGACATGAATCTCTGCTGTGATGTCAAATATCAATGCCAGATTCGCCTCTCTGCAGTGATGTCAAATATCAAAACCAGAATCATGATTCTGCTGTGATTTCAAATAGCAATTCTAGACTCGTCTCTCTGCTGTGATGTCAACAATTAATTCCAGACTGGACTCTCTACTGTGATGTCACACTTCAATTCCAGGTTCGTGTCTCTGCTGTGATGTCAAATATCAACACCAGACTCGACTCTCTCCTGTGATGTCAAATAGCAATACCAGACTCACCTCCCTGTCCTGTGATGTCAAATAGCACTGCCAAAATAGATTCCCTGCTGTGATGTCACATATCAATACCAGACTCACCTCTCTGCTGTGATGTTAAATATCAATACCAGACTCGTCACTCTGCTATGATGTCAAAAATCAATTCCAGACTCGTCTCTCTCCTGTGATGTTAAATATCAATGCCAGATTCACCTCTCTGCTGTGATTTCAAATATCAATGCCAGACATGAATCTCTGCTGTGATTTCAAATATCAATACCAGACTCACCTCTCTGCTGTGATGTCAAATATCAATACCAGACTTGTCTCTCTGCTGTGATGTCAAATATCAAAACCAGAATCATGATTCTGCTGTGATTTCAAATAGCAATTCTAGACTCGTCTCTCTGCTGTGATGTCAACAATTAATTCCAGACTCGACTCTCTACTGTGATGTCACACATCAATTCCAGGTTCGTGTCTCTGCTGTGATGTCAAATATCAACACCAGACTCGACTCTCTGCTGTGATGTCAAATATAAAAAGCAGACTCGCGTCTCTACTGTGACGTCACATATCAATGCCAGATTCGCCTCTACTGCCATTTCAAATATCAATACCAGATTGTTCTCACTGCTGTGATGTCAAATAGCAATACCAAACTCGCGTCTCTGCTGTGAATTCAAATATCAATGCCAGAGTAGATTCTCTAAGGTGATGTCAAAAACCAATGCCAAACCCGTCTCTCTGCTGTGATGTCAAATAGCTCACACGGGGTGTGTCTGATGTGAAGTATGAGTGATCGCCGATCACAGGGCGTATCTCTGGCGTGACTTATCAGCAATCGCCGCTCGCCGGGCGTGTCTGTGACGCGACGTATTAGCGATCGCCAATGTCAGGGCGTGACTGTTTTGTGACTTATCAGCAATCGCCGCTCGCCGGGCCTGTCTATGACGTGACGTATTAACGATCGCCAATGTCAAGGCGTGACTGTTTTGTGACTTATCAGCAATCGCCACTCGCAGGCCGTGCTTGTTATGTGACGTACGAGCAATCGCCAGTAGTTGGGCGTGTCTGTGACATAACTTATCAGCAATCGCCACTCACACGGGGTGTGTCTGACGTGAATTATGAGCTATCACCGAGCACAGGGCATGTCTCTGGCGTGATGTCAAATATCAATACAAGACTCGTCACTCTGCTGTGATGTCAAATATCAATACAAGACTCGTCACTCTGCTGTGATGTCAAATAACAATACCAGACTCACCTCTCTGTCCTGTGATGTCAAATAGCAATGCCAAAATAGATTCCCTGCTCTGATGTCAAATATCAATACCAGATTCACCTCTCTGCTGTAATTTCAAATATCAATGCCAGACATGAATCTCTGCTGTGATGTCAAATATCAATACCAGACTTGTGTTTCTACTGTTATTTCAAAGGTCACTACCAGACTTGACTCTCTGCTGTGATGTCAAATATCAAAACCAGAATCATGATTCTGCTGTGATTTCAAATAGCAATTCTATACTCGTCTCTCTGCTGTGATGTCAACAATTAATTCCAGACTCAACTCTCTACTGTGATGTCACACATCAATTCCAGGTTCGTGTCTCTGCTGTGATGTCAAATATCAACACCAGACTCGACTCTCTGCTGTGATGTCTAATATAAAAACCAGACTCGCGTCTCTACTGTGATGTCACATATCAATGCCAGATTCGCCTCTACTGCCATTTCAAATATAAATACCAGATTGTTCTCACTGCTGTGATGTCAAATAGCAATGCCAGAGTAGATTCTCTAAGGTGATGTCAAAAATCAATGACAAACCCGTCTCTCTGCTGTGATGTCAAATAGCTCACACAGGGTGTGTCTGACGTGAAGTATGAGTGATCGCCGATCACAGGGCGTGTCTCTGTCGTGACTTATCAGCAATCGCCGCTCGCCGGGCGTGTCTGTCACGTGACGTATTAGCTATCGCCAGTGTCAGGGCGTGACTGTTTTGTGACTTATCAGCAATCGCCACTCGCAGGCCGTGCTTGTTATGTGACGTATAAGAAATCGCCAGTAGTTGGGCGTGTCTCTGACATAACTTATCAGCAATCGCCGCTCGCCAGGCGTGTCTGTCACGTGACGTATTAGCTATCGCCAATGTCAGTGCGTGACTGTTTTGTGACTTATCAGCAATCGCCGCTCGCCGGGCGTGTCTGTGACATGACGTACTAACGATCGCCAATGTCAGGGCGTGACCGTTTTGTGACTTATCAGTAATCGCCACTCGCAGGTCGTGTTTGTTATGTGACGTATGAGCAATCGCCAATAGTTGGGCGTGTCTGTGACATAACTTATCAGCAATCGCCACTCACACGGGGTGTGTCTGACGTGAAGTATGAGCTATCACTGAGCACAGGGCGTGTCTCTGACGTGATGTCAAATATCAATACAAGACTCGTCACTCTGCTGTGATGTCAAATATCAATACCAGACTCGTCACTCTGCTGTGATGTCAAATAGCAATACCAGACTCGTCACTCTGCTGTGATGTCAAAAATCAATACCAGACTCGTCACTCTGCTGTGATGTCAAAAATCAATTCCAGACTCGTCTCTCTCCTGAGATGTCAAATAGCAATACCAAAATAGATTCCCTGCTGTGATGTCACATATCAATACCTGACTCACCTCTCTGCTGTGATGTCAAATATCAATACCAGACTCGTCACTCTGCTTTGATGTCAAAAATCAATTCCAGACTCGTCTCTCTCCTGTGATGTCAAATAGCAATACCAGACTCACCTCCCTGTCCTGTGATGTCAAATAGCAATGCCAAAATAGATTCCCTGCTGTGATGTCACATATCAATACCAGACTGGGAGTGGGCCTTTATATAACTAAGACCACCTAGATGACATGAGGTTGTCTGATTTGTTACGTCACAGGATGCCAAGAGAGGGTCACAGTGGGAAAAGTGATCCTAAAGTTCATGACGTCAGGGGTGGACAGGGAAGCAGCTGAATGAGCCAAGGAGTGACCCAACATAATGTATGGCGACCTCTGGTGTGCCAGAGGTCGAGAGTGGGAGTGTCAAGAGGAAGATATTTTTGTGGCTGTTAGTATAATCATCATTACCATTTCATGATTGAGAGTGATGTTGCATTCAGATGCATTCAGATGTTCAAATATATTGGTATTATATTAGTCTTTATTACAGGTCCAAGAAGAACCACTTTAAACTGTGGAGTTGACTCTATAATTTTAAATGTTTTTAATGCTTCTATGATCTCAGTGTTTCTGTGTAGAGGGCAGAGACAGGAAAATACACTCTGTGCCAACATGAGACAGGAAACACTTCTGAAAGGCTTGCAGAAGTGAAACTGAAAGCAGAGTGAGTGCAAGTTAAGAGCAGGGTGTTTTATTATGCATTTATCTTTGATTTAAGCTTTAAGTAGTTGTATTAGATTGAAACATTTGTTTTATACATTTTACATAGAAGTTAAGATCATTACACACAGGATGGCCTTAGCCTGGTTGCTTAAGCTGAGGTCAATTAAGGTGCAGCGCGTGTGTGCAGACATACACACATACAGACACATATAGTGAGAGAGGTCATGACACGTACGCAGTACACAGCACGCACGCGCCCCCCCACGTGCACGCACACACAAATTAGATAGACTCATTTAGTAGGTAAGAGTGAATGATGTTTTGCTTATGGCTGCAAAGTCGAGGTGTACGTGTTAGTCTGTTCCAGGAAGTACACCAGATGTCCCAGAAGATAAGCGACAGCGAAGACAGCTGAGAGGAAGCACCTGGCTTCGACCCGAAGAAGATGTTCTGTTTTAAACTATGTTAAAAGTCATTGTGGTTTTGGAGTGACGTATGCTTTGTTTAAGTCTGCCTGGTAACAGGAAGACTGCCAACCCTATAAAACCTTTGTCTAATTATTGTAAGTTTAGTTCGACGCTGAAATCTGCACAGCGGTCGGACTCACACATGTGTTCATTAAAATGCCGTCTAATTGGCACCCGGCTGGATCTGTGGTTATTTTTGGATTCCCCCTCAATATTCTGAACCTTAACATTTGGGGGCTCGTTCCGGTGAGAGAGGGGAATTTTGAGAGATCCGGGGTCCGTGGTGATTAGACGGGCAGATACGAGTCAGTGGTCGAAAGTGAGAGACACGCCGGCTTATACAAAGGTAAGGCACATACCTGTTGAATTTTCCAAAGTGTGCCAAATTTAATATGACAAATTAAAGTCTACTCACTGGAAATTACTGGTGAATGTCTGTTTTGATTTTGGTGATAATGAAAGTAATAAAGTACAGTACTGAGAAAGTTAAAAGAGGTTGGAGCCGCTGAGAGAATTAAGAACGGTTGGAGCCGTTGAGAGAATTAAAGCAGTTGGAGCTGCTAATTTAGTGTGGTAGGGAATTGGGTCATTTTGTGGGTTGGAGCCCCATTGGTTATGCAACCCTTAAGAAGTTTCTCGGAGGTGACGCTCCCTGCTGGATAGAGAAATCTATCCTTCACCTAGCTGCGACTAGGGATAGTTTCGGGCAACATTCGAGGAGGACTTGGGAATCTCCAAAACTGTTGAGGGTTGTCCTTAATCTTAATCCTGTTTTGGGTGTAGATTGTTGTTTCAAATTACTCTAAATTTTTCTAGAACGACAGCGGCGTCTGTTAAGAAGCGCATTTTCTCGGAGGTAACGCTCCCTCCTGGATAAAGACGTTTATCCTTGACCTACCCTGAAGAGTAGGGTTAGTACGGCACGACAAGCCGGGAAGGACTGGGGAATCTTCAAAATTGCTAGAGGTTGGAGCCTCTATTTTGCGCTTTTTTGGCTACCTGTAAATTAAGTTAGGGCTAGAAATGTGGACGGAACGGTTGGAGCTGGTCCGGTGAATTGGTCGCAAAAAAGTCAGGGACTTTATCGGTTGGAGCCGTTATGGTAAATTTATCGAAATTTGAAGGAGCTAAGAGGCCTAAATCTGTGCAGTTGTAATTAATAAGACGTCTGTAATATAAAATATGAGATCTATGAGTAAGATCAGTCTCTGTGTCACCAATGCATAGCCGGATGTGCACTGATGGTGTGTGTAAATGCAAATGAGGAGCGGTGACGCGCAGAGAGGGTGGTTTCAGTTTCGAGAGTATTGAGCTTTATAACTATTGTTTGCCAATATTGCTAAATGCCTGTAATTAAGAGGCTGGTTTTGCTTATTACGAGAGTATAAATACAGTTTGAATATATTAGTGTGGAGGTATAGTAATTGACTGAATTTTGATAGATGTATATATCTTGAGCCATAAATGTTGGTGTGTTTTATTTTTTCAGTTATGTGTGTGTGGTGAGAAGCTGTGAGAATGATGAGAGGTTTCAGTTTCTTTTTCTTTTGACTTGCTCTTTCTGATTATGGAAGGCATGTCCAAGATACGCATAGGAAAGGGTATTTTGAGTGATTTTAACTGTGTGAATGCTGTCAGTATTTGATTTGAGTGACTCTGCGTGATTTGTCTGAGTGAGAGAAAAGGCAGGGTGTGTGAGACGATTCATGGCGTCTGAAAGAGGTTAGAACGTTTAAAAAGTGTGTATGAAATAAAGGAGTGTGAAATATATTTCTTTTGTGATGTAAAATAGGATGTTTAAAGTTTGAAAGTGCTTTTAATTCAAAAAACGCATGAGTGATGTTATGAGAGGTTGAGTTTATTTTTTCTGATTGAAGACACTTAAGTATATACACTTGGTACACCCACTTAAGAGATTATTGGGTGACTGATGCTATAAAACTGACCTAAAGAATGGTGTGTGTGTGGAGAAGTGTTAATTGTCCTGATGTGTGAAAGAGCTCTATTCAAAAGTGTGTGAGTGAAATGAAGGTGTATTGTTTTTAGATCAAGATTTAGTAGAATTAAAGAGGGTTTGTAGATTGTGAAATTCAAAGGGAGACAGAGTCTGACTGTTGCCTGCAGGAAGTCTCTGCAGAGGCTGCAGCAACAGGAAGTATGTGTGTGTGTGTGTGGGACAGGAAACGCATGCCCATAAAAGGTAACTGAGTGTGTAACGAGAGAACACAGAGAGACAGATGAGTTAAACTCGAGGGAGATGAAGCAAAACAGAGGTTTTAAGAATAAGAAATGAAAAGAATACTAATTCTATGCTTTAGTGTGCCAATACAGGTGGACTTCTCTCAACATTGGAACCTTGAGTGCAGCGGCATAACAATAGATTAACAGAACTGGGAGAAAATAAGCCAGTCTTTGGCTCGAAATTGTGCGGCTTGATCTCTCACTTTGTCCCTGAAACTGAGAAGAAACTCAAAGGACAGTCAAGGACAGTCAATTTCCTGATGAAGACCGACAGAACATCGTGGACTTGAAGAATTAACTGAAGCTAAAAGCAGTGCAAGCGAAAGCAGTAACACTGACAACGACTGATGAGTCCAGCAGTATGAAAGATGCAACATGCATGCTGGTGAAGAACAGTGTGATGTGTCTGCTGGAAGGCACTGACTCTCATATTTGCCATGCTTGGAGCAATCTTGGAAGAGAAGACTGAAAGGATGAATGGAGAAGAAAACAGAGCAAATGAAAATAAGACTGAAGGCACTGAATGTGATATTTTGCCATGCTGGGACTTAACCTAAAAGAAAGACTGTAAAGAAACAGAGAAGAAGACAACAGCTGAGTTGAGACTGTGTTTGCTGGAGCTTTGAAGCCCGAACAGGACACTGTGAATGAAAAAGGGACCAGTGAGAGGTGAACCTGGACGAGTTTGACTGCGAGAATATAGGATATGACTGGATTGAAATTGAAGCCTGAACTCATGATTGTTTAGGGATGTCCACCACATCACAACAAAGAGGTAAACAATACAAAAGGTAAAAATAATGAAAGAAAATAACTGACAACTCTATTAATGAATCGAAAACACACACACACAAGTTGCTACATGTGAGATTATTTTTGAAATGAATCAGAAGTGAGATAGTTTGAATCTAGAGCTCAGTGAAAACATGCATAAAGTGTTAAATATGAATACATGAAAATGATATGAAGAGCACAAATAGGATGCAATGAAGATGCAGCTTACACTTAATTAAGATGATCACATGGCATGCAACGAAGAACACAAGCTTACACTCAATTAACATGAAATGCAACGAGGAAAACGCTTACATTCATATTCATGATACAAACATGGCATAATTGGTATTTCTGACCAGAGATAGAGAAATGGGTCATTTAAGCACTTGTGATAATAATGAAAATGTCTTAGTTTTGTTATTTTCAGGAGTAAAGCAGAACCGGATCAACTTTCCACGGCCGCAGTCGGAAGGAAAATTGTAGGTTAACATCAATGGATAAGTTAAGGCAAGTTTCTGGTTGAATTGTTCACAGAATCATGTGTCCATGAACCTGAAAAGCAAGCCCTAACACCTGGCTGAAGACCAGGAGGGCTGTCATTTAAGGTGGGAAATTAAAATTTGGGTTAGTAATTCGGGGAAAGAGAAAACTGACTGTTTAACTGGAGAATTGAGAAGGTGCCTGACAGACTGTGAAGCCATATATGCAAAAATAACACACACAAACAGAAAATGCATTAACCTTACAGAGACAAGCTCATGAAGATTAATGAATAGATATTGAATAAACCTGGCTAAGAACACAAGCATACGCAATGAAGATCAGCTTGCTAATTGTATGAGTGATAGAATGGTGTGAATGTTTAATAAAATATACTTAAAGCTAATGGTATGTTGACTCAAAGGAGTTAGATGACAGGGGAGTGAGCTATGGAAATTAACAGAAGAAAAGTGATTAAAGCAGTTTTAAAAGAGTGACTTAGGAGTGCTCTCGTACTGAGTGATCAAAACCAGTGATTAGTATAGAAAGAAAATGAAAATAATTCAATAATGTGATAAGGTTTAAACATGTATTTCTCTTGTCAAGTTGGCTGTTGAGCTGTGAGTCACTATGCAAATTAGCTGGAGTGAGTGAGTGACAAAGACACTTCCTGTGTCTGTGTCTCGGAGGCTTTCAGTTCAAGAGAGCGGTGGCTGTTGTGTTGAGGATTATTTGGCGAAATATATAATGGTAAAGTATCAGGATATTTGATTACGGTGGTCAGGTCTGTTCAGAGGTGCAGATTTGGACAGGAAATTTATAATTTAGGGATGATACGTTGTTGAAATCGGTTTATATTTTATGCTGAATGAAAACATGGCGGAGTGAGGAAGGGAGACATTGTGCAAACGGTCTTTGATCTTTTGACGAGGTTTTCGGTGTGTTGAAAGGGTGAACTTTGAGATTGTTTCTGATTTTGGAGGCTGTTGTTTTATTTCAAGAGAGGGTGTTTGATTAGACATGGATATGTCTGAGAGGGGCCCAAAAATTTTTGTAGTAGTGCACTCAGAAAAAACCTGTCAGGTGATTTTGTTTTGTACTTTGATGAGCTAATAATCAGCTCTCTTTTTTCATTTTTGTTCTAAGCAGGCCTGGAAGAGAGTGAACTGACGGCGCTGACAAAATTACCAAGTACGAAAATCAGGTGGGCTTTACAGATTATAAATTGGTTGAGGGGGAGACCTGATTGGCGGCGAGTCTCTGTCTAAAAAAGGATTGTAGTGATTCAATCCAGTCAAAAGTATAGAGAACTATTTTCCTAAAAAGGAAAACGAAATAAAACAAAGGATTGAGCTCATTTTGCTGATGTGGAGCATCTGATGACGTGCGCAGAAGGCTGCAGATCAGCAAAAATACCATGTGTGAATGCATGTGAGTGAATGCGAGTGACTGGACCAAGGGGGGAAATAAATAAAAGGTTGACAAACAGGAAAAGTGGAAGACTTAAATCTGGGGATGCTGATGTTCCTTTGAGTGAATTTCTGTTTTATTGATTTGGGTTAGACCATGTTATTACATTATAAAATGCTAAAAGGGAAACATTGTTTGATATAACTCATGTTACCATTAACTGAAGAAACACAGGACTGATGACAGTTCTGTTTAAGTTTATTTGTGTTATGACACAGACTGGATCATAAAGGGGGAGTATGAAATGTAGAGTACAGGTTTTGTTTCCAGGAAATTCCAAGGATCCAGAGTTCAATGGAGCAAGGAGTTTGAAAAGATTTGACATAATAATTAAATTGATCTTATTCCTTAAACACAGGTTTTCAGGGCTGGAGCAAAATACCGGAGAGGAGGATGGCTGAAGTGTTCTGAGAAATGATATGATAGGACTAACCTTTTTTCCCTTTTAATTTCCTAAGCTTGGGTGAAGCATTTTGAGTTTTTTGCCACATGAGATGTGTCAAAAAAGAGAGGGATTTAAGATTTAACTTGTTTAATTTGAAATGGGTTTAGGATGATTTTAGTGGGGTTTTGTTTAATAATTTGGAGATGGTAAAATTCTTTAAATTGTTGATAAAGTGTTGATAAGAAGTTGTACACCAAACTTAAAGGGGAACTGTGGGAATAATAATAATGGTGAAGACTTTATGAGTAGAAAATGTGTGATTTCTTTTTGATTTTTAGGATAAGTTGTCACAGTGACATAATGTTATAATGTTATAATGTTGTTATAATGTAGGCTTTAGAAACAGATATTAAATAGATTTACACATTGCATTCTGTGCCTTTAACGGAGTTGTGGCTCAGAGAGTCGTCTCTTGAGGGTCACAAACGTTTGGTTAGCGTTATGATTAGCCAATTTACTGTGAGAATGACCTGAGTTATTGAAGGATTGCACACGCTTACAGACATATAGAGTTCATCAACACACAGGACAGTATTGATTTGAGGCCTAGGGCCTGAAATTCCTTTAGCTTTTAACTGAATTTGAGCTGGCCCTGTAACAAGTGACAGACAAGAGGAACTGAATAGGAGTTTGGTGGTGACTAAACTGTGTGACATGTAAAATATTGGGATAACACATGCAGCTCTAAATTAGTCTTATTACATAAAATGCAGGTATAGAATAACAAATGCTTGTTGAAGTGACCAAGTTTTTGTTTAAAACAGAAGCAAAGGGAGAAAGCTTATATATTTTGGTTAAGTCTGATAAAGTATAAATTAGAATGTATCATTACATTAAGAGCAGCAAAAATGAAATAAAATGGTATACCAAGAACAGGGTATAACACGGGAAATGTGGGTTCTGAAATGCAGTTAGAGTTCAGCTTTTAGCTATGATGAAATTTACTTAGGAGCCATTAATAATGTGCTTACACTTAGTGATTAAAGTGGTTGTTTTTTCTTTGATCCTTTAGTAGAATAAGCAGTTATAATGATTTTCTATACATTTTCTGGTGATAGGTGACTTTAGATGAGAGGTAGGCACTTGCAGCAGCAGCGACAGTTTTGTGTACAGGATGTGGATGATCAGATAAGGGAAAATAGGGGAGCAACAGGAAGCACATGCAGAGACGTGCAAGCAGTGCTTTAAGAGTTTTACAAAGGCTGAGTAGTGTTACGAATACGAAGACGAAATTAGGTTCATGTTTTGAGTAATATTAGGTTGAATCAGGTTTGAATGAAGAGAACAAGAGAGGGACCCAGGAAAGGGACGGACCACTGGAGATTCACAAGTGTAAGGGGTCTCTCACCGGGTATGATTGGGTTCAGGGGTGAGGGAGGAGTGCTGATTGAGCTCTGCTCGCACTCTTATTCTCTCCGGCCTCTGATCAACTTTAGGCTCACTGATACTTTGGTGTGATTAAGCTTAAGCATGAGTGTTCTCAAGTGGGAGTGGGCCTTTTATAACTAAGACCACCTAGATGACATGAGGTTGTCTGATTTGTTAAGTCACAGGATGCCAAGAGAGGGTCAGAGTGGGAAAAGTGATCCTAAAGTTCATGACGTCAGGGGTGGACAGGGAAGCAGCTGAATGAGCCAAGGAGTGACCCAACATAATGTATGGCGACCTGTGGTGTGCCAGAGGTCGAGAGTGGGAGTGTCAAGAGGAAGATATTTTTGTGGCTGTTAGTATAATCATCATTACCATTTCATGATTGAGAGTGATGTTGCATTCAGATGCATTCAGATGTTCAAATATATTGGTATTATATTAGTCTTTATTACAGGTCCAAGAAGAACCACTTTAAACTGTGGAGTTGAATCTATAATTTTAAATGTTTTTAATGCTTCTATGATCTCAGTGTTTCTGTGTAGAGGGCAGAGACAGGAAAATACACTCTGTGCCAACATGAGACAGGAAACACTTCTGAAAGGCTTGCAGAAGTGAAACTGAAAGCAGAGTGAGTGCAAGTTAAGAGCAGGGTGTTTTATTATGCATTTATCTTTGATTTAAGCTTTAAGTAGTTGTATTAGATTGAAACATTTGTTTTATACATTTTACATAGAAGTTAAGATCATTACACACAGGATGGCCTTAGCCTGGTTGCTTAAGCTGAGGTCAATTAAGGTGCAGCGCGTGTGTGCAGACATACACACATACAGACACATATAGTGAGAGAGGTCATGACACGTACGCAGTACACAGCACGCACGCTTCCCCGTGCGTGCACGCACACACAAATTAGATAGACTCATTTAGTAGGTAAGAGTGAATGATGTTTTGCTTATGGCTGCAAAGTCGAGGTGTGCGTGTTAGTCTGTTCCAGGAAGTACACCAGATGTCCCAGAAGATGTTTACAGCGAAGACAGCTGAGAGGAAGCACCTGGCTTCGACCCAAGAAGATGTTCTGTTTTAAACTATGTTAAAAGTCATTGTGGTTTTGGAGTGACGTATGCTTTGTTTAAGTCTGCTTGGTAACAGAAAGACTGCCAACCCTATAAAACCTTTGTCTAATTATTGTAAGTTTAGTTCGACGCTGAAATCTGCACAGCGGTCGGACTCACACATGTGTTCATTAAAATGCCGTCTAATTGGCACCCGGCTGAATCTGTGGTTATTTTTGGATTCCCCCTCAATATTCTGAACCTTAACACTCACGTCTCTGCTGTGATGTCAAATATCAATACCAGACTCGTCACTCTGCTGTGATGTCAAAAATCAATTCCAGACTCGTCTCTCTCCTGTGATGTCAAATAGCAATACCAGACTCACCTCCCTGTCCTGTGATGTCAAATAGCAATGCCAAAATAGATTCCCTGCTGTGATGTCACATATCAATACCAGACTCACCTCTCTGCTGTGATGTTAAATATCAATGCCAGATTCA